>NC_142463.1:11881403-12032918 GCF_049115385.1 Moschus berezovskii
CCTCCCTGTGGCTCAGGGAGAAGTACGTTAGGTGGAATGGTGATGTGAATTCAGTGGTAATCAGACACATTTATTGGTTCTTGCTGTGTGCCAGGCACTCTTCTGGGCACTCTATGCTTTTTCACTTTTTTGATCCACACAAGCACCCTGTAAAGTAGGAACTATTATTCACTCCACTCTACTGATGAGGAAACTGAGTTAGATGCCGGTAGAAGCGGTGAGGCCAGGTTTTGAATCCACGCCACCGCCTCCAGTTCTCTTAACCTCTAGACTACATCACCTTTCAAGGACTGTGGGCTATTTTCCTCTCTTCAGCCATCTCCATGGCTCCCCTCCCCACCCTCACCTGCCCCCAACCCCTCTCCACTTCAGCCCAAACAGGCCATCTCCCTTTCCTTGCCTTTGAGTCTTTGCACAAGCTTTTCCTAATACCTAGATTTTCCTGTGCCCTTTTCTCCACTGGGAATCCCTAGCTACGCTTCAAAACCCGACTTCGATGTCAGCTCCTTTGTGGTCCTTTCTAGAACTCCCCCAGAGTTAGCTGTTCCTGTGCCTTTCCTGCACTTGGCACACATCTTATTGAAACAGTGGCTCTTTTTATGCTCTAGTTCATGTGGTGCCCTGGTCTGTCTCCCCACCTTAACTGTGAACTTCTCTAGGTTGAGTGGGTGGGCAGTGTCTGCTTTATCTCCATCCACTGCACATCTATAGTGCCTGGTGTCTAAAATGGGCTTGTTGACCAGCAATGTTTCAGCCAGGACCAGGAAGTGGGGCCCTGGGGTGCCGCCCTCCCATCTCATTTTAGCCACCAGCCCCAAGGGTCTTATCCTGGGGCATCAGGGCCTCCTCTTCCTGGGTCAGAGCTGCCACTTTTGAAATTGCAAAAACTATATGACTCCAACGGCCAAGGTGATGTTGTTTATTCTCCTCTGCATCCTGAGCGCTACCAAATGGTCCGTTACATAGTGGGCATTTAGTAAATGCTTATATGAATGAGTGAGTGTGTGAGTGAGTGAGGCCCCATCCTCTGGGTTCTCTGACAAGGACGCTGTCTGGCTCTTTCCACTTAAAAACGCCTGGATCTTTCCTAACTCCTCTTATGTAGGAGGTTAATTCAAGTGCTTTCCAGCTTAGCAAGCAATAAACAATTTGGTGTTGTGGAGAGTTGTTCTGCGTGTCATATTTATGGATCAGAAGGGGGAGGGGCCGAGGGCCATTATTAAGTTCAGTGTTACAAGGAATGTTACAAGTCCTTCCTTAATTACTTTCTTCCCTTTAATTAGATGGTGGGGGGGGGGGAGGGCTGTCCCAAGGAGTGGGATCGAAATTCACAGTAGAGATGAAAAGTGTTGGTGACATCCTGCTATTTGATAGGACAGCAGTCATCTGCAGAATCAGATGAAGGAGGAGGAGGCCATCCCCTCTCTAGAGGCCCCTGTAAACAGGGAATTGAGAGCTTTGTTCACTCCGTGTCGTCTCCATGGTCCCTCTCTCCAGAGGCCCTGTTTCCACACCCGATGCTTTCCCTCCCAGTTTCTCTGTCTCCACGTGCTGGGAGCTGATCCAACCTCCTGCCTGCTGCACACACCTCTCTCTTTTCTGAGTCCACTCAAAGGTCACAGGCTAAGCTGCTCTCAGGGACACACAGCCCCTTTTGCAGTGGTGCAGCCCGGAGACCCTGGTCACCTATTCCCCTGGTCTGGCCGGCCAGAAGCTTGAGGACAATGCCTTCTCCCCAGGAGAGGTCCATCTGTCTGCCCCCATCCACCCTGGAGCACCCCTAAATCCCCTCCCTGGAGGCATCCAAACCAAGCAATACCTTGTGCAGGCAGAGTACTCGACGTTTCCCATTGACCCCACTGATCAGCAATGGTCCCGCTTGGTGACTCTGGGAGCCCTAACGACGATCCTTGCTGAGTGGCTGGCCCTTAGTGCACAGAGAAGAAGCAGTAGCAGCAAATGTGTGATGTCCTCGAATCTTTCCCTGGCACCACTGAGGCCTGAATTGCAGCAGAGTTGCTGCAAACCGAGAGTGTGAGCCACTGCCACCCAGGATGGACCGGAAGCCACAGGGGCAGCCAACACAGCTGCTCTGGCGGCATCAGGCATCTGACAGTGGGGAGGGTTCCTGCAGGACCAGTTGATGGGGGCCCGGCGGGGCCCAGCATCCCTCACTCAGGCTGGCTGCCCGTGCCAAGTCTCTTCCTCCTCTCCTCGCTGCCTGTGGGGAGACGCGCTCCGAACCCAGCCCATCTGCTGCATTTTCCCGAGACTCCCGAGACGATCCAATTCTGCACTCCAGATGGGAAATAGCATGTACATTTTGGATGGTGATTAGTGTTTTTGTTTTTTTCCCCAAACGCTCATGTTAATGGAGCTCCTTCCTGAAAGTAAATTGGAGAGACTTCAGTTTGATGGAGTCTCGGCGACCTCCACTTCCCTGCCCCCCGCAAAAGCAAGTGTGGCTTTCTTACCCAGGGTCTGTGTGCCGGGGCCTTGCCCCAGCTCTGCCCAGGCCACTGTCTGCACTGGCCAGGGGCTCACACTCAGCAGAAAAAAGCTGGGCAGGGGACAGACATGCTGTGTTGCGGAAGGACTCCATGGAGCCTGGTGATTTCCAGGGCAAGTAACTCCAGGTGAGAGGCCCCTCAGCAATGGAGGGACAGGGCCAGCTGGGCATTCGTGTAAACACTGTAAACATTATTACACCACCATGAACTCTGAGCAAGGGAGTTAGGATTTGACTGCTGAAATCTGGACTTTTCTCAGGGCTTCTGACTTGAGAGGAAGTTCATATATGATGCCAGATTCCTAAGGACTAGAACTTGGGTCTTTCTATGCATTTGAACCAACACATGGTACACGGTTGGATCAACAGATGCTTACTTGACTGCTTGCTGAATGAAAGAATGAGAAAAATAAAAGTATTTCCGTGCATGCAGTTATATGCAACACTCATTTTCATTCATATTTGCAAATTTGCACATACATAAATACATACTGCTTCTCCATGCAAACCAAGGAACTTGAAGAAAATACATATTTCATATAATACTTCTACATATTTATACAACACATATAAGCATATATATAACATATATATTACATACAAGACACTTGGTGGTACTTTCAAATGTTGGTTTGCCCAGCTGTCATCCCACTGCCATGAAAACCCTGGTGTGGCTTGGAGTTCGAGTAGCATGGCCAGGGACCCCCAGGCAGTGAGCACCAGAGGGGAGAATCGGGTTAAGGGATAGTTGGCTTCCAAGACTCGCAAGCACCCTAAGTGTTCATCAAAGGAGGAGCGGATCAAGAGGATATGAAATGGAATACTACTCAGCCACAAAAAAGAATGAAATAATGTCGTTTGCTGCAACATGGATTATCTAGAGATTATCATACTAAGTAAGTCAGAGAAAGATAAATGTCATCTGCTATCACTTATATGTGAAATTTAAAAAGGAAATGACATGAATGAACTTATATTCAAAACAGAAACAGACTCAGGCCAGAAAACAAACTTATGGTTACCTAATCAATCCTGGGTGTTCATTGGAAGGACTGATGCTAAAGCTGAAACTCATGTGATGAGATGACTCACTGGAAAAGACTCTGATGCTGGGAGGGATTGAGGGCAGGAGGAGACGGGGACGACAGAGAATGAGATGGCTGGATGGCATCACCAACTCGATGGACATGAGTTTGAGTGAACTCCGGGGGTTGGTGATGGACAGAGAGGCCTGGCGTGCTGTGATTCATGGGGTCGCAAAGAGTCGGACACGACTGAGCGACTGAATTGAACTGAACTGAACTGAAGGAGAAGAGGGAGAAGGATAAATTAGGAGTTTGAGATCAACAGATAAATACTACTATACAGTAAACAGATAAATAACAAGAACCTACCGTACAGCATTGTATACTGTATAATATCTTCTAGTAACCTATAATGGAAAAGCAATCTAAAAATTTCATATATATACACATATATGTATATAACTGAATCACTTGCTATATACCTGAAACTAAAACAACATTGTAAATCAAATATACTTCAAAAAAAGGAATACAGTTGGCTCCAAAGGACACAGGAACCCAATCACAGGTTTGGAATGGGAAATGATAAGGTCTGGTTCATGCTTATGAAAAGAACTCTACTCCTCTGAATTGGATGTATTGGGGCTAGAGGGCCTGGAAGTGGGGAGACCAGGTAACAGATGTGTGATAGGAAGGGCTTGGCCTAGGACAGCAGTGTGACACAGAGAAGTCGTATTTCACAAGCAGAGCCACCCGGCCTCTGTGGGGTGAGGTGTGAGAGCGAAGGGGGCTGGGAGGGCAGCTGTGCCCATCTCAGGCATCGTTAGAGCTGGAGGGAGACCTGGTTTTGGGGAAAAGGAGCAATTTGGGACCATTGGGTCAGAGATGTACACAGATTATCTACTGAAAATAAGGCCTTAGAGCCTGAAAAAGAGGTCAGAAGTTGGAGGCATGGATTTGGGAGTTTTGTCTTCATGAGGGAAGAAAAGAAGCTATGAATAAGAATGAGATCCCCTGTGAGCATGTAGACTCAGGAGAGAAGAAGCCAAGAGCAGGGGCCCAAGAGGTGTCCTACCCAGGCAGGGAAAGGAGTCAGGGGGAAGGGGGCTCAGAATGCACGTGTGCATGCAAACCCAAGGGCTTGTGCTTGTACTAAACACTTATATGCACACACACATCATGTTCACATATGCAAATACATATGTATACACCTATTCGAGTACGTGTACACACACACACACACACACACACACATACATCTTGAGAAAAGTACACTGACTTATACAAGCAGATGTGATCAGAAGCTCTCCCAGAGAGGGGAGAAGAATCTTGCAGGTAAAATGAGGAGAGGAGGCTCTTGGCTCCTTTGCTCCTGGGGCCTGAGCAGGAAAAGGTGAGAGAGGGAGCTTCAACCAAAAGGTGGCTCCCTGCAAGCTCAGCTTTCTCTGGGGCCTGCAAGCATCTCTCCCGTGGTTCTCCCCCAACCCCTCCACTGCCCACACCCGGGGTCTGGGATGAAGGGCTCGGATCAGCTTCACCACGGAACCACACCTGCTGATGCCTTGCTCGCTTGGAATGTGCCTGTCCCCGTGTGCCCATAGCTGGGACACCTCAATGTGGAGGTGACAGACTGGCAAGTCGGACAGCCTTCCAACCCCACCGTGCCAGTGGCTGTGGCTTGGCTCACATGCAGGATGGTGGAAGGAGAAGGCTGCTATCTGGAGTAGAAATTCGGTGACCTCAGTCTGACCAGGTCTGACCCAGCGGCTTCATCCATCCTGTGTTCAGGCCTCTGCTGCTGCTGCTGCTAAGTCACTTCAGTCGTGTCCGACTCTGTGTGACCCCATAGACGGAAGCCCACCAGGCTCCCCCGTCCCTGGGATTCTCCAGGCAAGAACACTGGAGTGGCTTGCCATTTCCTTCTCCAATGTGTGAAAGTGGAAAGTGAAAAGTGAAAGTGAAGTCGCTCAGTCGTGTCCGACCCTTGGCGACCCCACGGACTGCAGCCTAGCAGGCTCCTCCATCCATGGGATTTTCTAGGCAATAGTACTGGAGTGGCTTGCCATTGCCTTCTCCGGTTCAGGCCTCAAGACATAGGAAAATCAGCTTCCTGACTGCCCACTCATTCTTTCTTGATGGTCTCTGACTCAAGAATAAATAAAAGTAAATGTCTTCCTTTGGTCTAAGACCCAGAAAACTGACCTAGGAGACAGTTAACAGACAAAGACGGTCAAAGGCAGAAAGTATGGGGTGGCTCTGGTGTTTGCTGAGTGGGCAAGAGCCCTGAGGCAGAAGCATCAGATGTCTTAGGGGGGTCCAGGTGAAAGTCCCGAGAAATGCATCACCTTGAGTCCTTTTTAGGCATTGCCAACTCTGGCTAGGCCACAATCTATCAGTTCCACTCTTTCTCAAAATGAAAAGAACATTTCCCAAGTTATTGGAGTGGGGTTTTCTTACAAGGAATATTTAGAATGCTCTCAGCTATCTAAGACTGTCTGACCCTCTGGTCCAGAATTTAACATGGACCAGTCAGTTCAGTCACTCAGTAGGGTCTGACTCTATGCGACCCCATGGACTGCAGCATGCCTGGCTTCCCTGTCCATCACCAACTCCTGGAGCTTGCTCAAATTCATGTCCATCATGTTGGTGATGCCATCCAACCATCTCATCCTCTGTTGTCCCCTTCTCCTCCTGCCTTCAATCTTTCCCAGCATCAGGGTCTTTTCCAATAAGTCAGCTCTTCACATCAGGTGACCAAAGTACTGGAGGTTGAGCTTCAGCATCGGTCCTTCCAATGAATATTCAGGACTGGTTTCCTTTAGGATTGACTGGTTTGATTTCCTTGCAGTCCAAGGGACTCTCAAGAGTCTTCTCCAATGCCACAGTTCAAAAGCATCCATTTTTTGGCTCTGACCAAGCAACATAAAAATCTCATTGAGAACTTCCCTGGCAGTCCAGTGGTTAAGACTTGGCCTTCGAGTGTAGGCAATGAGGATATGATCCCTGGTCGGTCAGGGGACCAAGAACCCACATGACTTGCAGCCAAAAAGCCAAAACATAACAGACAAGCAATGTAACAAATTCAATAAAGACTTTTTAAAATATCTCATTGAGTGAGTATGTACGTCACCTATAGCCTCATCAAAATCCTGTGCAGGAGATAGAATACGTATGAGTTTCCATTTTGCAGATGAGGAAACTGAGGCTCCAAGAAGGTCATGAAGTTAGTAAGAAATGGAATGACAGCATCAGTCTGTGTTTCCCTGGACTCTGGCAGGTCTGGCTCGAATTCCAGCTTTGCCTCTTAGCTATATGATGTCAAGCAAGTTATTTCATCTTGGTTTCCTAATCCATAGAGTGGGATAATGATATCCACTTGAGCATTTTTGTGGCAATTGGAGGCTATGAGGTTACACCCTGCACACCGCACAGTGCCAGGAGGGTGGCAATATGTAGGCAATCAGCTATTAGCTGGGACTTGCATCCTGGTCTCTCGGCTTCCATTCTGTGCTCCTCGTCTCCGACGCTCTAGCAATCTCTGATGCAGCGGCTCTCAAGCTGACCTTTGAGGATGTGTTGCTGTGTTGGGAAGTAGCTGTCCTACCACCTTCACCCAGGCATTGGATCAGAACCCAGCCCAGTGTGCCTGCGTGCCTAGACATGTGTGCACGTGTGTGTGCCCCTGGCAGTCCAAGCTACTGTCATCTGAGTTCTGCATGTTCATTTCACTAACGGGAAATCACAGAGTGGGCCGGGAAAGGGAGCTAGCTGCAAAGCCGTGCTGAGTGTCTCAGCCAGAGCCCGCGGTGCCTTGCCATTAGAGCTAACACGCCAGGCTTATGAATACCAGATGAATGCGCCACTGCGCAGACCAGCCACTCACACTAAAGTGGGCCTGCTTTTCATCAGGAGAGCAATTCCCCACCGGGGAGGCTGGGAAAAGGCCCCTTTCCACTCAGCCCATCTCTACCCATCCCCTACCCCCTCAGGGTTCTCTCTGAGGTCATGGACAGCCATCTGGGTTGGAGATGGCTTGAGAGAGCAAGGCTGGGTCGGGAGACCGTCTGAACCCAGAATCCCGCAGGCAGGCACTTCATATGGCGGTTTTACTGGTGCCGCAGGCCTGTTCTCTCTCCCGTCCCCCTCCCCTGCCTCACCAGCACCTGCCTAATTACAGGGCGGGGCTGGGGCTTGCCTGCAAACCCGGTTCTGGCTTCTTAGCAGCCTGGCTCTTTCAGTCCCACCCCTGTAGGAGCTCCAGTGCTTACACAGCAGCTGCGTCTCTGGGAGGCGCTGAACTGGGAGCTTCCAGGTAAACTGGGTGCCTGAGCAGGGAGCGGGACCTTTGGCTGCAGAGAAGAGGGTAAGAAGAGACTGCAGCCAGTTCTGAAAGCCTGCCACAATGCCCACCACAGAGAGCCCAGTCCTCTCCTGGAAATAAACAACAGTTTTGGAACAGGAGGTGTTGGGGGTAGGAGGCAGGAAGAAAAGCTGCATGGCCCACAAACCTGCCAGTAGGACATCGAGCGGCAGGGCCTAAGCCCTCCTCACCCAGAGATCTTCTCTCTAAACACCTGGAAGAGCCTCTGCTGTCTCGCCATGTTTGCATATTTTCCCACTGGTTATTAAAATGCAAGTAACCCCAAGAATGGAATCCAGTTAAATCTCAGGTGCTCCTAAAAGGATCACATCATTTCCTGAAAGCAAGATGGTTTGGGACAAGACATACAAGTGTACAAGGTTGCTATCCTGTGGGATGAAGGGTTGGGGCTGGGGAAGGGGCATGGGCGTGTCCAGAGCCCCTGGGTCCATCCTGCTCCTACTGTTGATGCCCTGACCCGGGAGGAGACCTGGGCTCTAACTCAGAGGCTGGCGGCCTCGTAGACATGCACAGAGCACCATCCTCTGCATATGGGGCTGTTCCCCCTCCTAATGTCCTTTGAACTCAAACCTCTGAGGGGCTGGTTCTATAAAAGTCTGCTTTCCCTCTTAAACTGTCTCTCCATCCATCCAAGCATACATTCATCCTTGCATATATTCAGTAAATCAATATTTAGTACCTACAATGTGGAGGCTGTAAATACCAAGGATGAACTAAATCGGTTCATACGACTCCTGGCCTCCGGGAGCATGCAGTCTGATGAAGAGGTTAGACATGAACAAATAACCACATAAATAAATGAGTCATTACAAACCTTGAGACATGTGCTCTAAAGGAAGATCACTTAGTTCTCTGAGAACTGATAACAGAACTCCTGATTTGAGTACAACACCTGGGTGACCTGGCAGGGCCAAAGGCAGGACTATCCCCTCCCTTTTCCTCAATAGCACGCCTTTAATCATGCAGCCCAGGGTTTTAGGAGTCACCCAGTCCCTCTTACTCCCACTTCCCCTGAGAAGATGGCTGTGACACTGCCTGTGAATCAGAATGAAAACAGTGCCAGAGAAAGATCCAGGGGTCCAGGGATGAAGGGGCAAGATCAGCCAGGAGCTGGCCAACTGGAGCGATGTGGAGCTCAGGTAGTGCCGAGAAAGAGTCTGGATGAACATCAGATCAATGGCTGGCATGGAGGTGGAGAAGAGAGATGGGTATATGGCATCAGGAATTTAGAACTGGGGAGAAGCACTTGAGTGAAGGAGGCTCTGCTTTGGAGGAGCTGCTGCTGCTAAGTTGATTCAGTTGTGTCCGACTCTGTGCATCCCCATAGACGGCAGCCCACCAGGCTCCCCTGTCCCTGGGATTCTCCAGGAGAGGGAGGGGCAAGTCCAGAATGAGAAACAGCTGCTTCCACCTGCCCACCTCCCACCCCAGGCATCAGAAGTTCCTCCATAATGGTCTTGAGGATATATTGCTGAGTGAACCAGCTTGCTGAAAGGGCTGGGGAAAGGGACAATGGCTTTGTGGGTGGCCCATTGTTGTTCCTGCTCTATGTGGAGAGGTCCTGCCCTTCTTCCTCAGAGGTGGGGCGGCAAGGGCTGTCCATCCTAGTCATAGAAGGAGAAATTAAGGCTTGGAGAGTAAGCAAAGTAAGGTCTCACCAGTAAGCAAATGGTGAAGATGGGAGAGGCTGGGCCTCCCACCACTCCAGCCAAGGCATCAAGCGTGAGGCAGCCACAGTTCCTGGTCTCAGGTAAGGGTGGGGAAGGATGGAGAGATGAACCCGGCTGCCTGGCCTGCTGGGCCAGTGATACTCAGCATTCTTGGCCCAACATGAAGCTTCTACATGTGATGGAAAGAGATGATCCACAGCGGCCAAAAAGTTTTGGGAAACATCTATAGTCCATGAGCCTAACTTTCCCAAGGGAAAGGAGAAAGTAAGAGAGGAGGATTCTATGGGTTTGCCCAAGTTGTCTCCTCCCGGTCCAGCCTCAGCATCAAGCTACAATCATCCAGACCCAGTGTCAGCTCTGGAAATCTCCCCATCAGTTGACTAGCTGGGTTGAACCATGTAGAGTCTACACCACTGGAAATCATCAAATTTGATTCTACCAAACATCTGGAGAAGTGCTGCCCAGAGAGGGAAAGAAACTTAACTAAGATCACACAGCATATCCATTACAGAGTTGGGACTGGGTAGCTTGCATCATGTGGTTGTTTTGTTGCCTCCCCAGCCCCTGCCACCCTGCCAGAGTCCAACGTGAACCCCATGATCTATGTCATTGGCCAGTTGCCAAGGCTTTCATCAGAATTGCCCTCAGGCCCAGCATAGTCCTGGGCAGATGGGAGGCATCCAGGAAATAATCAAATATTTACTAGTAAAAAACTATGAACAACCATAATCACAATGAAAAGTGAAAGTGTTAGTCACTCAGTCATGTTTGGCTCTTTGTGACCCCATGGACCCCAGCCTCTATCCATGGAATTCTCCAGGCAAGAACATTGGAGTGGGTTGCCATGCCCTCCTCCGGGGAATCTTCCCAACGCAGGGATCGAACCCAGGTCTCCTGCACTGCAGGCAGATTCTTTACCATCTGAGCCACCAGGAAAGCCTATGAATACTGGGGTGGGTAGTCATTCCCTTCTCCAGGGGATCTTCCCAACTCAGGGATCAAAACCAGGTGTCCTACATTGTGGGCAGACTCTTTGCCATTCGAGCCACCGGGAAGCCCCAGATAGTATAATAAACAGCAACTACTTATTGAGCACCTGCAATGTGCCAGGTCTGGGCTAAGTGCTTCACACTTAGTGTTCCTTTTACGTAACACTTCCTTAAGTGTGTCTGTGAGGTTGCTTCTCTTATATCCTCGTTTTACAGACACAGCATAGAGAGATTACATGGTTTATAGCTGTTTACTACTAATAGTTACCATTCATGTTAATAGTGCCACTGGTTAATGTTTATTAAGCCCTTACTATACACTAAGCATATGGATTACTGCTTTACCTGGATCGTCTTATAGGTTACTACAATTACCATTCCCATAATAAAGAGGAAACTCCAGGTTGGAGAACTAAGGTTCTTGCCCAGGATCACAGTTTGCTAAGAAAAAAATTAAGAGTTCTTTGCAAAAGCCAAAACCCTTGGCTTTGAATTTGTATCCCAGGTTTCATAGTATCTGATCAGTTTTCTAAAGAAAAGATGAAGAGCCTACACCAGTTTTCCAAAGAGTCCCTTGGGAAGCAAGGAGATCATACCAGTCAGTACTAAAGGAAATCAACCCTGAATATTCATTGGAAGGACTGATGCTGAAGCTGAAGCTCCAATACTTTGGCCACCTGATACAAAGAGCCAACTTGTTGGAAAAGACTCTGATGCTGAGAAATATTGAAGGCAGGAGGAGAAGGGGGCCATAGAAGACGAGATGGTTGGATAGCATCACTGACTCAATGGGCATGAGTTTGCGCAAGCTCTGAGAGACAGCGAAGGACAGAGAAGCCTGGTGTGCTACAGTCCATGAGGTCTCAAAGAGTCCAACAGGACTTAGCAACTGAACAACAGTGACAAGACCTGAAAGAGGTTGCAATCCTCAGTGCTCAGCCACCACGCATAGGGCCGCTCCTGGGGATTCCTGCAGCCAAGTGACCACATGCCAAGATCTTGGAGGAATGTTCCCCTCAAGGGAATTGCCAGACTCTAGCCCAGGTCTGTGTCTGGGGCACCTAAACACCCAGGGGAAGCTCACAGAGTTTTATCCACCTAACTTTGATATCCGTGTTGTGAAGATAATTGTCCCTCTGCGTTCCCTATGATAATAAGAGGCACTTGATTTTCTGAGCTCCTACAAGTTCTAACCTAGACTCTTGGCCCCTGAGACTGCCAATGCCAGGGAGATGTATAATTTAATCAATAGTAATCTATGCCCTGGCTAATGGGTCTGAAAACTCGAGAAGCCAGGCTTCTGCCTCAAAGCATTCATAACTTCTCCATCCCAATGACTCAATTGATCGGCAAATTTAGTTTACTTCTGAGTGATCATTGGAGAGGGCATCACAGGAGCCGGCCCCTCGCCAATGCCACCCCCTTGGTAATAGCTCATGATTGCCCGAAGGGTGGCTGATGGCAGGAGCAGGACGGTACAAGATTACTGATTGTTCATAATTGTCAACCAAATTGCATCTATGGTATCGAGCTTAAAAAAATGGACCAGAAGAAGCATCTCTTATTGATCCTTTCAGGTTACAAACAAGATGTGACTGCTCCCTCAGAACCGGAGACTGGGCCTGCATTGATTTTTGTTCTTTTTCTCCTTTGAATAACCTACAGTGGAATTTGAGGGCTGATTTTTAACCTGAAATTTCTCAAAGTTTTGCTTTTCTGGAGGTGGGAGGGGAGGGACTGTTAGAGAAGGGAACTGTTCTGAGATGTGCCCACAAAAGCTGAGAGGTGGCTTCCTCACTGGATGGTGGCAAAGGCTGTCCACTCCCTCTGACCTTCACAGTGACCACCCCTCCCATCCTCCAGCACCTCCAGTCCCAGGGTCTCTCTGTCATGTAGAAAATCCTCCACAAACCCCAAACTCAAAGGACTGATGGACCAATAAGTGACCTGCCACCTAGCTAGTTCTCAACTAACATCTGGTCATTGAACGTCCAATCAAAACGGGAAAGCTGTCGACACTCCCAGCCTTTCCACGTTTCCAGATGTTTGATGATACAGAGACTCGGGCTGTGTCACGTTGGGAACAATAGGCACAGTGATACTGACAATCACTCACCTCTAAAGACTAGGATGTAATTTTATTCTCTCAAGAGTTCTGTAAAGTAGGAACTGTCATTTTCCCATTTTACAGCTGAGGAAACTGAGGCACAGAGAGGTAATGTCGTGTGCTCAAGGCTGGAAAACACTTTATCAGGACCCAGCCTGGCAGACGTCTGACATGTGACCGTTTTCCAAGCAGAAAGCCACAGGAGCGCTCTGAAGCAGGAAGGGTCGATCAAGACTGGAGCTGAAGAGTCTTACTGTGTGCCCGGCACGTGCTGGGCACTCTCCCCGGCTGGCCCGCGTCATTCTCACAGTCACCTTCTAAAGCAGGCGTGATTAATTCTGTGTCTCTGGTGGGGAAACGGCAGCTCAGAAAGGAGACATGACTCACCCATGGTCACACAGTCACCAAGTGGGAGATGAGGTTTGAATCCAGGCCAATCAGTCCCCAAAGACCTGTGCTTCCAGAGTAATAATAATCACAGCCTAAATAATAAACTAGACAATTTTACAAAAATAGCCATGACATCAAAAATCTACTTTTTATGTAAGACTTACTACTTACATTGGAAGGACTCATGCTAAAGCTAAAACTCCAATACTTTGGCCACCTTGTGCGAAGAGTTGACTCAGTGGAAAAGACTCTGATGCTGGGAGGGATTGGGGGCAGGAGGAGAAGGGGACAACAGAGAATGAGATGGCTGGATGGCATCACTGACTCGATAGACGTGAGTTTGAGTGAACTCCGGGAGTTGGTGATGGACAGGGAGGCCTGGTGTGCTGTGATTCACGGGGTCGCAAAGAGTCGGACACAACTGAGCGACTGAACTGAACTGAACTACTGCTTACAACCCATAGTGTGTCCTTTTTCTCATTGGGTGGATATTGCTACTCCTGTCTTTTAAGCAAGAAAACAGGTGCACGCCAGAAAGTTAAAATTTCTTTTTCTGAGTCCTTTGTGAAGGCTTTCTCAGGCCCATCCAATTCTGGGAAAGTTTTTCTGCCAAGAGGCAGCTAGAGAGCTGGACAGGAGATGAAAACTGGCAGGCGTTAGTGATTGCCTGGGCTCCAGAGCAGGCAGCGAAATGCCCTATCGACAGATCTCCTCTCGGCATCAGATGGAGGGTGTCTTCTGAGACCCTGGGGAACAGCCTGGAGTTTGTTTCAGAAGTCTGGGCTTGGCCTTGGGCTAATGATCACGCAGCTTGGCAGGGCAACAACAGTGAGCAGCGGACAGAGCCCTTCTGGCAGCCCCTGCTTAATGAAAATGGCCAGCTGGGAGGTGAGCGGTCAGCCTGCCCTCCAGATCCATCTCTGTAGCTACTGAGCCCCTCTGCCCTCCCCCTGCTGGGTGGGCCCAGACAGCAGCTGTCTCTTTAATAGACATCTCAGCCATTATGCTCTAAAGAACAGAAACTGTGAGAAAAAGCCTGGAGCTTTTCAGCTTTAGTGCTGGAGAGACCTCCCAGGCTGTCTGGGGACTGAGCCACAGGTGACAAAATGCCCCAGGGACATTCCGCCTGCCAGGTGGTCCTGCCACCAAAGGAAGTACTTTCTTGGGTCTGACCAGAATCTCTCCTGATTTTCCTGTCTCCTCCTCCACGGGATCTTCCCAACCCACGGACTGAACCCAGATCTCCTGCATTGCAAGCAAATTCTTTACCGCTGAAACACCTGGGAAGTCCATAACATTTACTAATTAATAGTTCTTATTTGATTTGGTATTTTTCACTTGTTTTATTTGAAAACCACTTTCTTGATCTTCAGAGATATGGACAAACGGGAGAGCTTGTTGTGCCTTATATTGGAAGGCAAAAACCTGGAAACAATCTAAATGCACCAGTTATAGAAGATCAGTTAAGAAAAATACAGAATGTCCAAAGGATCCTTTCTTAAACTTTAGCCTGCATCAGAATCACAGGGGGCTTCCCATGTGGCACTGGTGGTAAAGAATCCACCTCCCAATGCAGGAGACGCAGGAGACTCTGATTCTATCTCTGGGTTGGGAAGATGCCCTGGAATAGGAAATGGCAACCCGCTCTGATATTCTTGCCTGGAGAATCCCACGGATAGAGGAGCCTGGTGGGATACAGTCTGTGGGATCGCATAAAATCAGACATGATTGAGCACGCAGAGTCATAGGAGGGCTTGCTGAAACACAGATTCTGGGGTTTCACCCACAGAATCTCTGATGCAGTGGGTTCTGGGGTAGGGTTTGAGAATTTGTATTCCTGACAAGTTCCCAGGTGATGCTGGAACTAATGCTTGAGAACCACTGTTAGTCTAAACTGCAGAGTACTATGCAGACATTAAAAATAATGCTAAGAATAGATATTGATTTGAGAAAATAGACATGATATGTTGCAAAGTGCAAAAGGATGAACTGCAAAACAATCTGGGTAATGCAGTCAATGTAAGTGTAAATCTAACTATAAATGCACGTCTATGCATGGAAAGGCAGACTACCAGGATGTGACCCGAGACAGAAGCTGATTGAGTGGTGATCTGGTTTGGGCGGCGGGGGGTGGTCCAAGGTCAGACAGGCTTGGATTCCAACTCTGCTTCTTCTCACCTGACGTGAATGACTGAACAAACTGTGCAGCTGCTCTAGGCGTCACTGTCCTCATCTGTGAAATGGGAATAATAGTGATACTTGAGAGAGTTATGAGGACAAAATAACATGTACGAAGAGATCAAGGTTAATGGCTGTTATGTGCTATTATAAGAGCTCCAATGGGCGTTCCTGGTGGCTTGGATGGTAAAGAATCTGCCTGGGAGATCCAGGTTCAATCCCCGAGTCAAGAAGATCCCCTGGAGAAGGGAATGGCAACCCATTCCAGTATTCTTGCCTAGGGAATTCCATGGACAGAGGAGCCTGTTGGGCTATAGTCCATAGGGTTGCAGAGTCAGATACAACTGACAGACTAACACTTTCAAATATATAGTAATACCATTAATACTGTACGCTGCTGCTGCTGCTGCTGCTAAGTCACTTCAGTCGTGTCCGACTCTGTGTGACCCCATAGACGCAAGCCCACCAGGCTCCCCCTTCCCTGGGATTCTCCAGGCAAGAACACTGGAGTGGGTTGCCATTTCCTTCTCCAATGTGTGAAAGTGAAAAGTGAAAGTGAAGTCGCTCAGTTAGCGACCCCACGGACTGCAGCCTACCAGGCTCCTCCATCCATGGGATTTTCTAGGCAAGAGTACTGGAGTGGCTTGCCATTGCCTTCTCCATAATACTGTATAGTAGTACTATTAATACTCAGTGTATGTAGACAGTGGGTTTAGATCAATTTTATAATTTGTCTTTCTGTGTTTTACATGTTTTCAGGTTGGGCATATGTTATTTTATAATTAAGAGAAAAACCAATAAATATTACATGTATACTATTTACCTCCCAAATCCCAAAGTTCTTTTGTTCAGATTTCTTCAGGCATGGGCAGAGTTTTAAAAAACAACCCCAAACCTTTGAAAACAATAATTTTGGAAAGCAGATAAAAAGTTTTGGGAACTTTGAAAAACCTAAAACACTCTAAACCCTGTTTAGACCCTGAGGGTTGTGGTCCTTGGATGCCAACCTCCCAGGCTCCCTCGAAGTCTGTGCCCAGTGACTGCATCCCCCAGAGGAGGCCTCAGAAGCTGATGCTCGGTCACTGCACAAGGAATAAGGGTCTTCATCCTTCAGTTCAAGCTCCAAAGCCAAAGTGGTTAGAGGGAGACACCAGGATGCCTCCTCCATCCCCCTACCTCATGGGAAACACCAGCCAGCAACCCAACCGCTGGTGTTCCTGCCTGTTTGGCAGGTGGGAGGAAAGACACGGACTGAGGTCCTCGGACTTGGGCGGCAGAGCCTGGGGGAACTTGGCAGTGCCCTGCCCAGGATGCTGACTCTGGCTTTGCCTCTTACAACCCTGGTCCTCCATGGACCCAGAGCATCCTATCCCTAAGCCTCAGCTCTGCTGTAGGGTTCCCTGTCTGGCTGCCCCATCCCAGCTTCACAATGTTAATAACAGACGAACATTATCTTTCTAACATGTTTCGATGGACATGAGTTTGAACAACTCCAGGAGGCGGTGAAGGACAAGGAAGCCTGGCTTGCTGCAGTCCATGGTGTCGCAAAGGGTCGGACACGACTGAGTGACTGAACAACAAATACGTTTCCACTCACCACAGACCAGTGCTCTGCTAAGTGCATCCCAGGAATTACAGCATTCAATCTTCATGATACCCTCCCGCAAAGTAAACATTATCTTGCGAATCCAGATCTGGCTGACTCCAGGTGTGAGCCCCTCATGGGTCAGTCACATTTCCTCTATTACTACCTCAGTCATGCATCATGCTGTCCTTGGCAATGAACAAATCTCCCGCTCTTTCTAGCCTCTGGCTTCAGAGTCTCAACCCTACTTCCCACTCTGACTCTGAAGCTTCCATCAGGCCCTGTGTGGCCTGGCCCTTGCCTTCCTTTCAGGATTCGTCTCCTACCAGGCTCTCCTTAGCTGTCTCTGCTCTAACCACACTGCTCTCTATTTCTCTAACTCCCTCTGCCACAGGGCTTTTGCACATGCTTTCCCTCTGCTTGGCGCGCTCAGTTTTCCTTTTGTGCAGTTAATCCCAAGTCTCCCTCAGGTCTCCGGTCACATGTCTTTTCCTCAAGGAGGACTTTCCTTTCCTTGTCTCCCAGGTTAGCTCAATTGTCTCTGATGGGGATGTCACAACACCGTATCCCTAACCTCACAGCACCTGCAGCTTTCTTTATAAGCACATTTTCAGGTTCTTCGTTTAATGTTTTCCCATTACACCCCTGGAGGCAGACAGCAGATCTGTTGTTCTCACGCACCTAGCGCAATGCCTAGCAAATGGACTGTTTGTTTCCATGAGTGAACGCACGAATGCACGCCCCTCTGCTGAGTTGTCTCCAGACCTGGCCCCACCCAAGGACCCAAGGCATCCTTCTTGCTCTGTGTTCTCTTTCTTCTCTGGCTCACCATCTCCAGCTTCTGTCTTTGCGTGGTCTCTTTGAACCTGCCTCTCCCTGCAGCTCTGAGATCTCTGTCTTGCTCCACTGAGGGTCTGCTTTGCTCAATGGCTCTGGGGCAAGGTGACATAGCCAGTCGGGGCTGTGAGCAGGCAGGAGGAGATGACACATTTTCCAAACACTGCCTGACCCTGCTGAGTTCAAACACCCTCCAGGAGGGAAAAACGATAATTGTTCAGAGCCCAAGGTGCCCCTGAGGCCCACACAGACCCTCAGTGGCAGCCCTTCTCGGGCATGTGGGGTCTGATGGGGCTGTGGAGTTACAGCTGTGTGATCTCAGCGACCACTCCCCAGGGAGCTCTGAGCTGAGGAGACAGGTGACAGCCCTTGAGACAGTTACGAGGCGTGGGGAAATCCTGTGACTCTCAGACATCCCAATGCCATGGATGTTCTTTTGACACATTCCCAAATGATTTCATTGACCATGTGGCAAACGTCTTTGTGTTTGAAGAAACTGCAGGGTGTTGTGTGAAATGGAACAGTTGCTTGGCAGTGCATCAGGGAAATTTTGCTCCTTTCTTTAGTTTTATGGTGTGTGTGTGTGTGTGTGTGTGTGTGTGTTTTCTGATGAAAATTGCATGTGCTTTCTAGGCAAAAACAGGTCCTCATGGGCTGGAGTGAGAACTTGTCAGTTGAGTCTTTGCAGAGAGATTTAACACTTATTTTTGATTGGGGAAGCCCAGCAACTCTCAGGGACAGCTCTGGACAGTGCTTTGGGAATTAAGTCATTAAAGTCATTACATGGGGATGACATCCCACTGTGGTCTTTCTATCACTGCTCCATAGAAATACAGTATGAAACCACAAACGTGAACCTCATAGTAGTTGTAGATTTTCTAGTGGCTGCATTTAAAACATTTTTCTTTGGGGTATAGTTGATTTCAATGTGTTTTGACATGTTCCCAGATGATTTCATTGACCATGTGGTCTCCTGTACAGAAAAGTGAATCAGTTATACATATAGATGTATCCACTCTTTTTTAAAGACATTTATTCATTCTGCTGCGCTGGGTTGTAGCCGTGGCATTCAGAATTTTTAGTTGCAGCATGGAACTCTTAGTTGCAGCATGGAACTCTTAGTTGTAGCATATGGGATCTAGTTCCCTGACCAGAGATAGAACCCAGGCCCCCTGCACTGGGAGATGGGGTCTTAGACCCTAGACCACCAGGAAATTCCTTATCCAGTGTTTTTTTTTTTCTTTTTTTTCCCCATAAGTATTGAATAGAGTTCCCAGTGTTATACAGTAGGTCCTCATTCATTATCTATTTTACATATTGCAGTGTGTACATGTTTAAAAGTAAAATGAAATGAGCAAAATCAATTTTACTTCTATATTTTATTCAGTCCACTATATCAAAATATTATCATGTCAACATGTAATCAATATACAAATTGTTAAAGAGATATTCTACATTCTAGTTTTTATACAAACCCTTTGGAATCTGGTGTGTGTTTTACACTTACAGCTTGTGTCCATGTGGGCCGGCCACATTTTAAATGCTCCATAGGCACATGTGGCTGGTGGCTACCATCTTATCACACAGCGTGGTCTCAGGCCTCGCGGGTCATGGAGCTTTGTTCTGCCTCTGGGACTGTGTGGAGGTAACTTGCCGGCTTCTTGTTCTCAGACTGTTTTACTGGCTCCTTTAACCCCAGCTGGCTTCCTAGGTCCCAGCCCTGCATCTCTTCCTCATTCCCCAGGTCACTGCATCCTATCCCTTTAAAATCATACCTGTATGGGAGCGCTGCCCACATTTATGCCTCCAGCCCTGAACTCTGGAATAGGACTGCCCACTGCCCACTTAACAGCTCCCCTGGATAGCCCACAGGCCTCCTAAGGTGAGCATGTTTAATGGAAAACTCACTCCAACTTTCCCCAAGTCAAGGCCTGGTACCGTCCCACCCAAGATCACAGAAAAGACCATCCTGATCATCTCTTTATCTCATCCCCACCTCCAAATCTCCAGTGAACATGTGCCTTCTCCTTCTAAAGTATCTCTCAGGTCAGTTTCCTTTGCTTATTTCCACCCGACCACCCGAGGACCTAGCCACAATTCCTGCCTACACTCTACATAGTGGCAAGCTGGCCTCTTGCACTCCTTCTCTGTACAAAAGAACATTAATTCTAAAACATAAATCCAAACACATCTCTCCTCTGCTTGCAATCCTCGGTGCGCTCAGAATAAATTCTGAAGTCCGTACACAGTGCAGATGACAAAGTCACATGTTACCTCGCCTTTCTCACTCTGCCTGATCT
The DNA here is from genome assembly GCF_049115385.1 of Moschus berezovskii. Taxonomy (NCBI): domain Eukaryota; kingdom Metazoa; phylum Chordata; class Mammalia; order Artiodactyla; family Moschidae; genus Moschus; species Moschus berezovskii. The sequence continues at coordinate 11,901,375 of NC_142463.1, forward strand.
TCCACTCTGCCTCTCACTCCCCTCCAGCCACTTGGGGCCCCTTTCTGTTCATGAAACACTCTGTTTGTCCCAGTCTCTGGATCTTTGAATTTGCTGTTCCCTCCACTTGCCATGCTCTTCCCATTGCCTTCTACAGCTGGCTCCTTCTTATCCTTGACATCTTTAGACAAACGTGACTTCCTTCAGGGGTCCTCTCTGACTGTCCTTTCCAAGCTAGTCCCTCACTCCTTCCCTATTCGTGATCACATCACCATATTTGATATGCTTCATGCTCTCTAGGGCCACCTGAAATTTTCTTGCTTGTTTACCGGTTGACATGTATTTCTCTATTTCTACCCATTGGAATGTAAGCTCCATGAGAGTAAGGTCCTCTCTACCTTTTTAAGGCCTTCCACTCGCTGTTGAATGAATGAGTGATTCTGCATTTGAATTTCATCTGTTCTCCTTAATTACTGTGTAAACACAAGCAAGGACGTTAACCTCTTGGAGCCTCAGTTTCCTCATCTGTAAAATGGAGAGAATGATAGGAATAACAGCTGTATTAGTCAGCTCTGTGGCAGTAACAATAACCCCCAAATCTCATGGCTTATGGTAACAAACATTTATTTCTTGTTCCCATTACACAGAAGCTGCAGCTCACCTGCCCTTGACCGGACTCACCTGGGCTTTGTGTATCTTTTTGTCCCAACTCCAAAGCTAAAGAAACAACCATTATCTAGGCTCTGCTGTTCTCCTTGGTAGAGGCAGTATGAAGAGTTTGTAGAAGATGTTCTTCAAAGCTCTTCTTGGAACTAGAACATGGTCCCACCCACCTATATTCCACTGGTCAAGGCAAGTCTCATGGCCAAGCCCAAAGTCAACAGGGAGAAGTTGTGTAATCCTCTTGTAAAGGAAAGGAGTGAAGAGTTGAGGGCCATGATCAGTATTCAATGGCTAACATTCATATATTGCTTACTATGTGCTGGACTCAGGTTCAGTCCCTGGGTCAGAAAGATCTGCTGGAGAAAGAAATGGCAACCCACTCCACTATTCTTGCCTGTGAAATCCCATGGACAGTGGAGCCTAGTAGGCTATAGTCCAGGGGGTCACAAAGAGTCGGACATGACTGAGCAATTGAGTGTGCACACATGTGCTGGGCTCTATTCCAAGCATTGCGGTAGATACTTCTTTTGCTATTACACAGATGAGGAAACAGAGGCACACAGGTTAAACAGCTTGCTGAGGTCACAAGCAAGTAAGTATCTCATCAGCATTGCCTTGGCTCTACATCATTGCCTGTTCCCTGGTTCATAGAAATTGCTGGCCTTGGTGATTAATATGTTCAGCCCCAGTGGACATTCTCTCTAATCTTCTCCTGCTAGTATTCAGTAGCGATTCTTTCTAGGAAGTTCCCCTCTTCATGCCAAGAAGGATTTCTCCTGAAAATACCCACCGTTGCCTGGTCCATGTAATGCCAAACACTCACTAGGAGCTAGGATGGGAAAGGCAGAAGAGTCGACAGTGAACTCTGGGTATACCCATGCACTCACAGAGGTTCTTACACCCAGATGTCCTTCCACACAACGGGATGTTCCCTTTGAGCCCAAAGGTGGCCTTTACTCACTATGCTGCTAGGCAGCCTTCAGTCACTCCTCGTCTGGCCCCAAAGGTTATATTTCCCAATGACCTGAAAATCTCACACTCTTTTAGGGAGAAAAGACTCATACTTAGCAAGCACCTTATGTTCAACTTCCTGCCTAGTTCTCCAGACAATCCAAAAGATAGGTACCCACTCACCCCACTGAAGAGGAAACTGAGACTTAGTGAAGTCAAGCAATTTACTCATAAGCCAAAAAAAATGACCAAGCCAGGAATAAAACCCAGATACAAGGCTCAAGTTCCAAAGCTGGTGCTCTTCCTGAGGACAGCATGGCTTTTGTCATTGACAAGGAATAAACACAATCTCCCTTTCCTGGTGAGATCCTCCATGGAGACTCAATGAGCCACACAATTTTACGTTTATTGTATTCCTTTCCAATGTCAGTGCACACGCTTTGCCCTTGGGCACAGATGCGGAGATGAGATGGTTTATTCACTTGGTCTCTCGCAGTTTGGCGATTCATTCATTCTCCCATTCACTTATTCACATGTTCACTAACTTACCCTGGAGTTAGTCATTCGATTGATTTATCCGTGCATCCGTTCATTCTGCGAATTCTGCCCATATATGCTTCACCATCTAGGCTGTGGTAAAGAAATTCAAGTTTCCAGAGAGGGAGACCTGGGTCAAGTCCAAATTGAAGCGTTCCAGGTGTGAATTAGCATTGAAAGGGGCAGGGAGGAGGCCTGATCCCAGAAGTATGATGGGAGGGCAGCTCCAGAAGGGCAGGCACACGGTAGAGGTGAGAGAAAGTGGTCCAGCCACAAGCATGATGAATGAGAAAGGGAGATTTGTGGGACGCAGGGTGGGTAAAGCTCCCTCCTGAATCTAGAGAGTTTTGAGGACTGAAGCCTTCAGTACCCTCAGACCTTGGCCCAGAGAACAGGAAGGGGATCCTCAGGGGGTACTCAGGAAGCCAGGGGAGCTGGATGATCCACAGCTGCTCCAGCCATCAGCCATAGAGTGATGGAGAGCTATTGTCTCCCCTGCCCTGGCTGGCAGCATAGAGAGTTCTCATCACTGTCTGGTTGGCCTCTATTTCTTTTCCAGCTGCACCGTGCAACATGAGAAACTTCCCTCACCGGGGATCGAACCTGTGTCCCTTACACTGGACGTGCAGAGTCTTAACCCCTGGACCACCAGGGAAGTCCTGGTTGGCTTCTCTTAACCAAAGTTTACTATAAGCAGCTAGAATGGAACTAGGACAGGGCAGAAGCTGAAAAGACCATGTCTGCATCAACCTCAAAGATGATAAAATGTTGTTAAAAAAAAAAAAAGAACAATGTTAACACATCAACCAGATGTGTCCAGACCAAGCCCACCATATATAGGTCTGGAGACATTAGCGTGGCCCACCAAATCTTTCCTTTCCTGCCCAGATGTTTGGTGTTGCAGACACCCAGACAGAGACAGAGAGTGGGGGTGGGGGGTGCGGGGGTGGAGAAGAGGAACAGAAGGGCGAGAGGAGGGAGGAAGGAGACGTTTGCCAAACGATTAAAAAATTAAAGGGATTTTTATGCAGAGAAAATATTTAGCTTGGCATTGTCTTCTCAACCAAACGTTGGCTTCCGAGAGAAAACACTGGTGCTGGCAGCAAACGTTTGCTAAATGGAAACAATTGTCGCCTTCCCAGCAGCCATAGAAAATGCTTTTGTTTGGGCTCCCGGTGCCTGGGCCAAAAACAGCGTCTTCAGAAGCTGCCCCCAATTTCTGAGAGGCTGAGGGAAGGAAGGGGATGCGCCAGAAGTCCATTGTCCCCCTAGCATCTGCTAGTCTCACAGGTGATGCTGTGCAGAAGGGCTGCGTCCCTCTCCAGGGTCCCCGGGGGGTGGGGGCTGAGAGGAGGCAGGGGAGAAGCAGGGAGGGAGGGCAGAGGGGGAGGGGGAGGGGAAAGGCAGACAGTTGCAGCTGCAAACAAAGTGCTTGAACACAGAGAGGGTGGTGGAACCAGTGGAATCCTACAACAATGGCATCCTCAGGGCGGTGGTGACCTCGCCGCTGCTTGTCCCCAAACCTGGCTCCACCTGAAAGAGCCTTTTGATAGAAATAAGAGAGAATAGCCACGGTTGTCAGTGCTTTGTCTTGCAGAATCCTCACCTGCAAACAAGGTGCTGGCAGAATCCTCATTTTTATAAGATTTGAAACCGAGGCTTAGAGAGGGTAAAAGCTTAGTCCAAATCACAGACACTAGGGAACAAGATTATGGAAACAGGAGGCCAAGGGCTTATGCTTTAGGCAAAGAAGACCCACGGACTCAGAGTTTCCAGGGTGGGACTGGGCATCTGCATTGCTGAATGTAGCCAGTCACTGACCCAGCATGGAGGATGTTTGTTGTTGCTGGTCAGTTGCTCAGTCGTGTCTGACTCTTTGCGATCCCATGGACTGCAGCACACCGGGCTTCCCTGTCCTTCACCATCTCCAAGAGTTTGCTCAAACTCACGTCCATCGAGTTGGTGATGCCATCCAACCATCTCATCCCCTGTCATCCCCTCTTCCTCCTGCCTTCAGTCTTTCCCAGCATCAGGGTCTTTTCCAATGAGTCAGCTCTTTGCATTAGGTGGCCAAAGTATTGGAGCTTCAACTTCAGCATTAGTCCTTCCAGTGAATATTCAGGGTTGATTTCCTTTAGGATTGGTTGTCCTTGCTGTTTGATCTCCTTGCTCTCCAAGGGACTGTCAAGAGTCTTCTCAAGCACCACAACTCGAAAACATCGATTCTTTGGCGCTCTGCCTTCTTTACAGTCCAGTTATGACATCTATACATGACTACTGCCATCTGTCAACATGCTCTGTGGAGCCTGGGGTCCCCTGCCCCTGGGGATTCTACTGCTGACTACGATCAATTCCCACAAGAGCGTCGGTTTCCTGCGGTAGACCTCACAAGCGGGGTGGGTCACTGTGTCTACAAGGTCCCTCTGAAAATGTGCCCACAGTGAGGGAAACACTTCAGTCCCTCCTCTTTGGTCATGCGTAGGCAAACTTCTCAGACTGGCAAGCTGACACCCTTGTTCTTTCTGTATTCATTCATTCAACATTGCCTGTGGCCAGGCCCTGTATCAGGCACTGAGAAATGGAGTTGCCCAGGAAATGATCCCTGCCTTCTTGAAGCCTGTAGGTCCCATGGGACACGATCGATAGAGCAACAGTAAGTCTTCTGGACCAGGGCTCTTTTCCCACCACTTACTCCCTACCTGTCCCCGGAACATCTGCTCGGACGTCCGACTGTCATCTCATCTTAACCATCCAAAACAGAGCTCCTGCTCTTCACTGGACCTGTGCCGCCTGCAGGTTTGCCATCTCACTGTATGACAACGCCATCCTTCCAGGGGATCAGGACAAAACCCTGGCCTCACTGTTGGCACCTTGCTCACACCCCAGTCTGGCAGCAGCCCTTCCTTCAAAGCATGCTCGGAGCTGAGCCACTTTTCATCACCTCCACTGCTGCGACCTTCACCCAGGTCACTGCTGATTACTGCCCAGGTGTCAGCGTCCTTACCTGTCCGTCAGACTGGCAAGCTCACACCTCTGTCTGTCTCAGCCCTTACCTCACCTCCTCCTCTCCCTAGCTCCTCTCCACCCAGGCAGCCCCACAGCAGACCTCTGACTGCTATTCCCCTGTGCTCATGGCTCACCCTCTCACCTCCTTCAGGCCTTTACTCAAATGTCACCTTCTCAACAAGGTGAGAAGGCCTTTCCTGGGCTCTATTAAACTGCAGCCTGCCCCTTGTCCTTACCCCTGGCCCCCTCTCTCCTCTGGTGACACTTGACACCACCTGTCACTGTCCGTCTCCCTGCCTGCCTCCCACCAAGAAGACAGGCGCCACAAAGACAAGCATCTTTGCTCCCTTTATTCACTGCTTTGTTCTCAGCATCTAGGACAGTGCCTGGCACACTGCAGGCCCTTAGTAAATATATTTGATTAAATGAATGAACAGAAGAGAAGCCACTGATGTGGCTGGAGCAGGGGTCATGGGAATTCTAAGATCTCTGAGCCTGCAGAAATCAGAATTGACAGAAAGTTCCCTTCACCCCATCACAGGCAGAAAGGTGCAGCAAGGGATGTCAGGAAGTTGCTAAGAGCATGAGGAGGGCAAGGAGCGAAAGCGGACACAGAAAGAGCCCTTTCTCCCTCTGCTCTTTGCTTAATGTTCAGCATCTTCTCTGCGCTGGGATCTTGGGATGCAGCAGTGAATCCAAGAATTCTGGCCCCTCATCTCAGAGGTCCCCTCTTTTCACGGCCCTGTTTCCTCAGCACTCACTCGAGGCAGAGCTCAAAGAGATGCCCAGACGAAGTGATGGCAGAAGGGAGGGGCAGTAGGAAAGAGCCAAAGTGGGACCTGGGGACATCCTGACAACACAGGCACCTTCAAGGGGGAGTCCACAGGTTTTGTCCCTCAGAGCACAGAATCATATTCATCAGAAGCTTTTGTTCGTGAAACATTGTTCTGTCATGACCCGCATTTAGTGATTTTTTAAAGTTTTGGTTTAATAATTATACTGCAACAAGCAATCATTAACCCACTACTCAAAGCCCAAAATTAGAATTCACATCTACCTATGCGTTTTTCCCTAATCCTATGGTTCTTCCCTCTGCCCCTTCTTTAGGTAATTACTACAATGGGTAATTTTTCCTCCCTCCCCTCCCTCCCTCCTTCCTTCCTTTCTTAATTCTAACACATGATGCATGCCTAAGCAATTACCATTGAATTTTTCATTACAAGCAGGGCATCAAATGGTATGCAGTCTTCTGAGATGTGATTTTTCACTGCACAGTCTGTGACCAGGATTTATCCAGGTTACTGTTTGTGGCTGCAGTTCATTCATTCTTCATTGCTCTACATCATTCTACAGTGTGAGCTTCACCACAGTTTATTTAGCCATCCTTCCAGCATTGGACATTTGGGCTGTTTCCAGATCTCGGTGTCTTTTATGTTTACTTTTATGAATACTGCTGCTATGAGCCGCCGTGTATGTGTCTCCCGGGGCAGAGGTGCAAGAGTTTCTGAGCGTATATACCTGGGAGTGGAATTGCTGGGGCAGAGGGTATTTGAATTGCTCAATTTTACAAGACAGTGTCAAACTGTTTTCCAGAGTAGTGGTGCCCATGTGTTCTTCTCCTAGCAGCGTTGGAAGCGCCATGCTCCTCCACGCGTGCAACTGTTAGGCAGCTTGATTTTTACCAAGTGAATGGGCATAACTGGTATCACATGGTGGTCTTTCCTCAAATTCTTCACAGCTCCTCCCACCTTCACGGTTCTGCCACCAATCTAGGGGATGAGGGCGTTTTCTCCTAAAAAGAACTGCAAACTCAGCCCTCAATTCTTGAGCCCAGATGGGTCCAATGTCCCCCAACCCTACTGCAGGCTGCCATGAAGAACACCCCTCAACAACTGGCCCTATGGGGCCTTTCTTTCTCTCTTCCTCTCCTGGACCCACATGCAGGCCTTCTCTTCTGTTCATCCGCACGCCCTCCTCAAACCAAATAAACATTTCAGGAAAATGGGCCAAAGCAACTATTTCAGAGAGAGCGCGTGCTCCCGTGTTGTCTACATGCCATCTAAACAGCATCACCCGGGGACAGATCCACTTGTTCAGCTTTCGCTACATCTCTTCTGCCAATCTGCCCAGTCTTCCTCAGCCCCTTCTGCTCACTCACTCACCAGGTCGCTGAACCTGGTCTGACCAGACCTGGCCAAGGCAGGGTGGGGATGGGGACCCAGGCCAGGGCTCTGCTCAGCTGGGTCTAACGTGCCTGCCCAGCATCTCAGCCAACTTCTCAGGATGCTTCTGCCCCTGCCCAGGGGCTGAACTCCCCCCTATCCCTCTGGCTGTGCACTGGGCCCACCCCAAACACTCTGGAGCAGCACAGATGGAAGCACACGCCCGGTGTCCTGACGCCCACCCCCACGTCACCCTCCGCAGTCTGGCATTCGCCCTGGGCACTGAGCCTCCCGGATGTGCGCCACTGCCTTTGTCCCCATCGTCTGCTCTTACCTCTGCCCCTGTTCTCTCCTCTTACCACCTCCGGCACGCGTGTGGCCTCGCTCATCTGGTCAGAGTGCAGAGGCCTCCATCACTGTCTACAGAGGGAGCTGAGCCAGCCATGGGCACGGGCACTCCTGCTGGCTTGGCACAGAAGGCTCATTAGTCAGGCTGCCACAGACATCTCCAAGTTCATTTCCTACTTCCACCTTTGGCTCCTCTCCCAGTCTCCACCTCCCTGTCAAGTCAAGGATTCTTCCTCTGAACTCTCTCGATCAAGAAAAAACAACAGCACTTGAACTTAGGACTCCAAGTTCACTATTCAGGTTCAGGTCTCTGCTCTTGGCGCAAACATTGCAACCTAATTGCTCTCGTGAACTCTCCCACGATCGCTGAGGACTGGCACCTAACAGGTGCCCAGTAAATATATGTTGAATGAATGAATGAGTTGTTTTCCTCCCCTTTCCTGGGAACGCAGTCCCCAAGGAGTTTCTCCTAAACTGCTCCATATGTTATGCCCACTCCCTGAGGCTTCCTCTCTGATCAACCAGCATCAGATCCTCCAGCTGTCTCCCTCTCCCTTTTCTGAGTGTTCTCTCCCCAGCTCAGCCTGAGCTGCTGGGTCAGGAAAGGCAGGAATGCTCAGTGCTCCTGTGCGTGGGCTTTGCTGTCAGGAGCCAGGCAGCACAAGTCAGGATCAGACGTGTAATGTGAGTGACGCATTTGCATCCTCTTCTCTGACATGCCTTCCTCCTGCTCCATCACTCTGCCTCTAAACTGCGCGTAATTGCTCAATCTAATTTAACAGACGTGCCGAATGGCTGAGTTGAGTGAACTCTGCTCAGCCTCCCCAGGGGCAGGCGTGATGGACATGTTTGGAGCCTCCTGCACACTGTGTGGACCCTAGGGGAGGGAGGCAGCCAGAGAGGGGCTGTCGCAGAGGCTCCTGCCCAGGTCAGAGCTGTCTCAACTGAGACCCAGCTCACTATGGCCAGGGGACAGGAGTGGACCTGGCCCTGTTAGGCTGTCCCTCTGTAGGTCCCTGCAGGTCCCTGGAATAGCTTGCTCCTGTCCCTTGATGAGCCCCATTAGCTGTAGGCTCAACTCAGACAGTCTTCCCTCTAGGACAGGGGCACTGCCATGCATCTCCAAATCCTCTCTTCTCTGAGAATCCATCCGAGCCCATCCCCCTCAGGACACACCTCCTGCTTCCCCGGCCACTGGCCTTCTTCACATTATGACCCTAATGGACCTGGAGGTCAGGGCCGCTCCTAGATTCCTGGCAATTCGTGGACACTGGTTCTCAGGATCACCTCCTCCCAACTTCTTCCTGGACTCCGGTTCTGCCAAGCATTCCTCTATGGGAACCGCAGGCTTCTCCCTCCTGACACCGAGCAGAGCCCCTTCTGCTGGTTTCGTCTGAGCCCCGCCAACATGAAGCCTCTGACTCTTCCGGGGTTTGGGAGGTGGGCCTGGGGAGACTGACATGTGGCCAGCAGAGTGCAGGTTGGAAGTCTGATGGGCCACATGTCCCCAGACAGCAGGGCCCCCCGACCCTCCTTTATTCACCCTACAGCGGAGAGGGAGGTCCAGACCCTCCCTGACTGGAGAAAGAAAGCCTCCAGGCCCCAGGGAGCTTCGGCGGGCCTCAGTGGCCAGCGGGACGCTGGTGTAATCTCCAAAGAAAGGCAGAGGAGAGTGAATTACAGGGCCCAGCCCCGCCCCCTCCACGGAGCGCCAGATCGACATCTCACGCAGCCCAGGGAGGCAGACGCTGCCGAGGAAAAGACTTAACATCAAGGACTCTAAGACCCCAGCCTCCCTTCGCTTGTCCTCACGCTCCAGAATCCTTTCAAATCTGTGCTGTCGGAGGAAGCCACGGATTACGCTCCTGAATGTTGAGAGAATTGAATGAAGGATTAGCTTACTTAACGGCCATTGACTTGAATGATCCCCGGCTCGGGGATCACGGAGCTTCCGGGTGCCCTGGAGCACACGCTGTATCCTCTGTGTGTTTGCGTGTGCATGTGCGTGTGCGCGCGCCACGTGCAGAGGTGGACGTGCACAGACCTGGTAGCTATGGTGGGCACTCCTCTCAGGTCCGTGCGCGTGCAGGCGAATGTGTGTGCGTGTGTGTATGTGTGCATACCCAGCCGTGTGCGGGGCCCTCGCTGCAGTCCCTGTTCATGGGTGCCTGCCTTTACCAAGGTGAGCTTGATGCGTGTGGCTGCATGTGCCCCTGTGTATTGCCTGTGTGTTTACCCAGGTGCATGTAGGGGTGTGGTTGTCCACACAGGTCCATGGGCCTCAGAGTATGTGTGTACTCTGTAGCCTGTCGATGTGTGTTTGCTGCACACACGTGTATGCGTGTAGGTCTCTACATATATGTATATGAACATTGATGAACATCCATGTGAACATTGATGCCATCTTTTGATTCTTTAACTGTCCCAGATTCTTTCCATCCTCAAGGCCTCCACGTGTGTGCACCCATGCTGGAAACATTTTCCCTGCTGTTTACCTCTTTATCCGACTCCAAGAAGATGTTCTCTGCTGTTTTTCCTCACCATGTGCAGTTCTCCTTCCACGCGCCAATTCCCGTTTGTAATTGTATATTTAGCGTGTGTTGCGAATCTAGCCTTTGTCTCCACGAGGATAGGGAGTCTCTCTTCGTGTGCCTGCCATCCTCTGTGCCCTGCATGGCATCCCACTGATAGTAGGTTTTCCATAAGAATTAAGCGACTGGGTGACGGTGTGTGTGTGTGAGTGTGTGTGTGCATGTATGTGAATTTGCCATGAACCTCTGAGTAGGGGAGTGTATTATTCTGGATGTGCATGCTTATCTGTGTGCATAAGTCTGCAGGTCGGTGTGTGTGCTACCTGTACATGTATGGATGTGTCTGAGAGTGTGTATTAAACATGGTAGGCATTTTGTTTCTTCTGCTCATCTTTGCTCCAGCTGGACTTACTTAGGTCCTGGATGGGCTTCAAGGAAGGAAAGCTAGGGTACCCAGAATAGCCTGGGAATGAAATACTATCCTGAAAGTAAACAAAGCAAATCCCCAGAGGGCTGCCCTAGCCTGGCAGTCACTCCTCGGAATGAGTGCAGGTCTGAGCAGACACTGACTGTAGGCTCCAGGGAAAGGGCCAGGACCGGAAATGATGGGCAGATGATGCCACTCTTATTTCCTCAGAAACGTTCCTTGAGCACTGTTACCAAGCCATCGTCTGGGCCGTGCCCTGAGCCGGGTGCCGGGGTGGAGCCCCAGGAGGTGCTGCCAGGACTCACGGCAAGAACTTTTCATCGTGGCAACACTTGGTTTCCCAGGGCTGGTTTGGCTGCCCTCCCCACCCACACGGGACTCTGAGTCTCACACAGCAGAGAGCAGATCTGTCTCGTCCACCGGTGTACCCTTACTACCTGGCAGTGCTTGATGAATATCAGTTAAATTACTGAATGAATAAAGAAGTGCCCAGTCCTGTCCAATATGTACAGAGAAAGAACAGTTTCCATTTTCCTACTCCCTTAAAGCTCTCAAGAACTGCAGCATCCCCCTTCTGGGTCCTCCCTCCCCAACGAGGGGCCCCTTTGAGTCTTTCTCATCATTTGTAAAAGTGGGGAGAGCATAAAAACAAAGCAAAACTGAGGGGAAAGCTAACGAAGAGAACAACACACTGTGGCTACTGAATTCTGTCGAAGTAAACACAGTCAGAAGACAGCATAGAAGTTAATGTCTGCTGGTTAGACCTACGTGGGGGAACAGCTAACGTGGTTTACAGAACCTGCTAATGGCCCAACCTGAATCCTTTTTAGCGAAAATGGCTAGAGAAGCCTCCGCCCGGCCAGTGTCTGGTCTAAGGAAGGTGGGACCACATTGGGAGGCTGCCCCAGTCAATCTGCCTCTTGGAGCTTCAGTTTCCTCTCCTGCAAAATATAAGTGAGAATCCACATGCTGATTATGAAGATGAAATGATAAGAAGATGACCGGCATTAGGGGCTCAATCCATGCAGTTTCTTTTTTCCTTACAGACAGACTGTTACCACAAAAGGGTTTCTAAAGGGTTTTCTTGGAGTTGGAATTTAGCAGACCCAAGTTCATAATATTAGCCACACTTACTGATTTATTGAGTACTTATCGTGGGCCAGATGCTATGCTGTTACTTTAAACAAGACATCATGGAACCTACAGAACAAATTCATTGTGATCCCCATATAACAGATGGGTTAAGTAGCCTTAACTCAAGGTCACACAAGCTGGTGAGTGAAAGATGCCAGTTTGGGGAATCATTTGCAGAGTCTGAGTTTCTAACCCATGTGCTTTACCTTAAATTTACTTAGCAATACCACTCTTCTCTGAATCTCAAATTCCCATCCTGTAAAACAAAGAAGTTAGATGAGACTGCCGGCTTTTGGAATTTTTTTTGGCACCTGAACCTTTTTATTCAAACAGAATCCCAATGTGTAAAATAAGTAAAAAGGAGCTGCCTCTGATTGACACACAGCAGAGCCTCATCTGCACCTGTTTGTTGCCCCCCAAGGTAGCCGGGAGACTCCAGGGAGCAGACACTGAAAAATGCTGGAACAGTCCCCTCTGTTTATTTTTGCTTTTGTGGTGACTATTTCACGACGTATAAAAATATCAAATCTCTATGTTGCCCACTTGAAACTAATATAATATTGCATGTCTTGTATGCTGCTGCAGCTGCTGCTAACTCACTTCAGTCATGTCCGACTCTGTGTGACCCCATAGACGGAAGCCCACCAGATTCCCCCGTCCCTGGGATTCTCCAGGCAAGAACACTGGAGTGGGTTGCCATTTCCTTCTCCAGTGTGTGAAAGTGAAAAGTGAAAGTGAAGTTGCTCAGTTGTGTCCGACCCTTAGCGACCCCAAGGACTGCAGCCTACCAGGCTCCTCCATCCATGGGATTTTCTAGGCAAAAGTACTGGAGTGGCTTGCCATTGCCTTCTCCAGCATGTCTTGTATAACTTCCTATTAAAAAAAGGAAAGAAAAATGCTGGACTAGATGATTCCTATGGGCCCTGCTAGTTCAGACATCCTGATACTCTATTCTCTTAAAGCGTGTGGGTTGACAGATGCTCTGGAGGTTGGAAAGATGAGGAAACTGGTTCTAGAAGCAGGAAGAGAGGAGGTGAAGCCACTGTCACCCTTCACACCCATCTATAAAGAGGAAATCAACTCAAGCACTAAGATAGCAAGAAAAATCTAGCCTGGAGAGCAATAAAAGCCCCCAGGGCAGATGAAAACTCCAAGCTGAGGTGTGGCCTGGGTGGTCTAGGGACAGGAAGCCTCATTCCCCTGAGTAAGGCACTCGCCAGCCCCTCTCGGGGGTGCTTGGGAGTCCCTTGCCTGGTTGGAGAGCCTTTGTTCGAAGTCCTGATTTATGTGGCTTCTTACTGCAAACTATGCATTATGTTGCCAGAGAAGATTCAAAATTGTAAAATAATTATGGTGGTGAAATTATTCACGGATCCATCCAGGCCCAGCGCTTTGGGAAAGCGGTCAGATTTACACAGGGCACATGGTGACATAATTCAGGCTAAACAGATAAGCTTGTTCTGCTCCTGACAGAAGCAATTCCCCAGAGACTGCTGGGTAATGCCAGGCCAATTACACAACCATACTGGAGCAGGGAAGGCCCCTCACCACTGAGGGTGACACACGGTGACAAGGGGCAGGTCATACTTGAAGGAAAGTATCTTCTTGATACCCCGTTAGGCATAGGAAGCCAGGGCTGTCGCATCCTTGTTCTTAAGTCAGGAGGCCACACAGGCAGTAACTGGGGTGCCCAGGGGGGATCTGGGGTTGCATCTAGCTCTAAAGGCAGCCAGTGAATCAGCTGGCCAGCACATTCCTCGGGTCCTTGGAGGAGGCAGAAACATCCTTCAAATGACAAAATGAGCTCTGCCCCTTGGGGTGGGTTGCATTCACTTAGAATGGATCAGGTGCCAGGTGCCAGGTGTACCATGATGGTTTTGTCAATATCTCCCCCCTCAGTCTTCGCCTGAATACCTTTTTTTTTTTTCTTGCCAGTTTAAGTTGCTTCATATGGCACCTTACCAAGCAGACAGGTGTTTTTTTATATTCCCCACAATAGTAATTTCATTCTCACCAAATAAAGCTGGTCATGATAATAGCCAACATTTGTTGAATGCTGTGCTAAGAATTTTATAAACATTATTTTATTTTAACCCTCTGAAGCAGTGCTTTTCAAACTTTAGCATGAATCAGAATCACCCAAGGGACTTTCTAAGTCACAGAGACTTCCAGGTTTCTAAGTCAGAGGAAGAAACCAGGCTGCAGTGGCCCAGCTCCAAAGCTTCTGGTTCAGGAGTTCAGAGTGCAGATTGAGAATGTGTTTTTCTAACAGGTTCCCCAGTTAGCACTGATGCTGCTGGTCTGCGGACTACTCTTTGAAAACACTGCTCTAAAGAAAAATAGGTACCATGAAACTGAAGAGACAGTCATGTGCTTCTTCTGTAGCCAGACTGCCCATGCTCAGAACCTGGATTCTCTGCTTCCTGGCTGTGTGACCTTGGCCATGTTGTTTAATCACTCTGTACCTCAGTTTCTCCATCTGTAAAACAGGCATAATAATAGTAACTCCTTCATAAGCCTATTACCAAAAGCAAATAAATTCAGCACACTCTCAGAAGAGTGCCTGGCACATGAGAAACACTTGTTACATGTGAGCTAGCACTATAATCCTCTGTGTTCATATAGATAGTTTGTAAATGGGAGCTAAATCCAGCTCCTGCAGCGCTAACCTTGAACTATGCACTAACTCACGGTGAACCCACAACATCACTCCATCTCAGGGCTGTCAGCGTGACCCTGTCGGGTGAAGCCAGAGCTGGTGGTCTGGGGGAGGAAGTCTCAGCGAGGGCAGCAATCTCCAGAGGCAGCAGGGGGTGAGTCAGGAGATCCAGGCTTGCATTCTGATGCTGCTGCTGGCTGTGTGTTGCAGGGCAAATCAGTTTTCCCCTCTGAACCTGAGTTCCCTCACCCAGGTAAAACAAGATTAGCATTAAGGGGGCTTAAATCCTAGGCAGGTGGACTTTTTCACCCCAGAAGTGGACCCTGATCATAAAAGATTCTGAATGCTGCAGAATTAGTGCTTGGATCCAAATACGAATGTTGCTCAAACTTGTCTGCTAAAAGACACCTGCTAGAAAGAAGCATTGCTCAGAGCCGGGAACTCTCTTTGATACCGTGTGTTTTAATCTTAAAAGTGCACACATATTTTGTATCCTACTCCATAGCATTGCCATGTTTGTTTGCACATGAAAATAATAACATTTTCTTTTTGAATCTTCTAATAAAACAGGAATCCAGGAGACGTGGATCATGTTTGCCTGGGGCTTTGGAACCTCCCGGTACGTGCCTGAACACATCTGTGGCGAGCTCAGCCATGGAGAAGGAGCCAGGGCCCAGGTTCCTGGAGGAGTTGGTCAGGCGGTGTCCTCCCCAGGATGACTTCCTTGGAGGGTGGGTGATGCTGAGACCACACTGGAGGTGGCTCTATGCCTTCCCTGCAGGGCAGATGCCATCAGCCTTGCTTACTGAGGTTCCTGTTCACGGGGAGATTGTACATCAAGTGCTTTTCATTCAGAATTGGAAGCTTTAATATGTTTTACAGGAAGCCCTTTTATGTGCCAATAAAAAAACATGCGATTATAGCAGACGACGAAAAGCAGCAAGCGCCTCGTAGCTACTGTATGTTTAGAAAGAGCAGATTTACTTCCCCTGAGAATGACACTACTGCATCCTTTCCTGTTCATTATGGAATCAGGCAGGGAGGGGCTCTTTAAAAAAAAAAAATTGCAGAACTTTTCACAGTGCTGAACACACGTGTGTGTCTATGGGCGGGGGGGGGGGGCGGTGATGGGACACAGAACTAGCAACCCTCTCTGGTTCTACTAATTTAATACCTTAATACCTTCCTTTCTTCTTTGCAGGAGAAGAGATGGACAGAAGCCAAGGCTATTGGCCATGGCCAGGGTGGGGGGGGCAATTAACTTTGACTCTTTAATTACTAGTCCTTCTCTGCAGACTCCAAAACCCTCCCCACTTCTGGAATCAAAAAAAGCCAGAGTAGAAGAGAACTTGAAAGGTCATCCCCTCCCCCCAGTGAGTGCGAGTGGCAATCTCTCAAGTTCTTAAGGAGGAAAGAGGGGATCCATGCCCTTTCCCTAGGAAACCACTATGAGGTGAGGGGACTCACCCCCTGTCCTAAGAACAGGAGTTGTGCAGGGCTAGAAAGACTGTCTGCTGTTCTAGAAAGTGTGTGCCCCTCTTGCCAGTGTCCAGTGAGCCCAGCATGGCATAAGTGAAAGGCCATGAACTACTTTAGATTTCACAAGGTTCAGGCTAAAGTTTTATCCCTAACTTTGAACTGCAGAATAATACAGATTCAAGCTCAGAATAGGCATTGAATTGAGAGAAACAGGGGGTCAGGTGGAGACTTCCTGGTTTCTAGCCTTGACTTTGCCACTCCCATAAGATCTTTGGCCAATGGTTCTCAACTGGGGGTGATTTTTATTGCCTCAGGAGACCTTGGCAATAACCACTGGAAACATTTTGTGTTGTCACCGTTGAGGGAGTAGGGGGATGTTACTGGCATCTAGGGGCAGAGGCTAGGGATACTGTTAAACATCCTACAGTACACAGGATAGACCTCACAACAAAGAATTACCAGGCCAAATTGTCAATATGATAAGGTTGAGAAATCCTTGTTGTTGTTCAGTTGCCCAGCTGTGTCCAACTCTTTGCGACCCCATGGACTGAAGCACTCCAGGCCTCCCTTGTCCCTCACCGTCTCTGAAGTTTGCCCAAGTTCATGTCCATTGCATCCGTGATGCCATCCAGCCATCTCATCCTCTGACTCCCTCTTCCCCTTCTGCCCTCCGTCTTTTCCAGCATCAGGGACTTTTCCAATGAGTCAGCTGTTGGCATCAGATGACCAAAATACTGGAGTGTCAGCTTCAGCATCAGTCCTTCCAACAAGTATTCATGGTTGATTTCCCTTAAGAATGACTGGTTTCATCTCCTTGCTGTCCAAGGGACTCTCAGGAGTCTTCTCCAGCACCACAGTTTGAAAGTATCAATTTTTCAGTGCTCCACCTTCTTTACGGTCCAGCTCTCACAACTGTACGTGGCCACTGGGAAGACCATAGCCTTGACTACACAGACCTTTGGTGGCCAAGTAATGTCTCTACTTTTCAGCACACTGTCTAGGTTTGTCATGGCTTTCCTGCCAAGAAGCAACTGTCTTCTGATTTCATGGCTGCAGTCACCATCCGCAGTGACTTTAGAGCCCAAGAAGAGGAAATCTGTCACTGCTTCCACCTTCTCCCCTTCTATTTGCCATGAAGTGATGGGGCCGGATGCCATGATCTTAGTTTTTTAATATTTAGTTTTAAGCCGGCTCTTTCATTCTCCTCCTTTGCCCTCATCAAGAGTCTCTTTAGTTCTTCACTTTCTGCAATTAGGGTGGTATCATCTGCTCCCGCCTATCTTGATTCCAGCTTGTAACTCATCCTGCCGGCATTTCTCATGATGTGCTCAGCGTATAGGTTAAACAAACAGGATGAGGACAGACAGCCCTGACAGACTCCTTTCTCCACCTTGAACCAATCAGTTGTTCCATACAGGGTTCTAACTGTTGGTTCTTGGATCCTTCACATCACTGCCTTGTCACGGTGAAGGGGCTTACGTAACTCAAAGCTATGAGCCATGACGTGTAGGGCCACCCAAGATGGAGCAGTCATAGTGGAGAATTCTGACAAAATGTGATCTGCTGGAGGAGGGAATGGCAAACCACCCCGGTATATATTTGCCATGAGAACCCATGAGCTGTATAAAAGGACAAACGAGAAACCCTGCCTTAGGCAAATCACTGAACTTTTCCGTGCCTCAGTCTCCTCCTCTCTATAATGGGGATGTGAACCCTCCTCACAGGGCTGATGTGAGGATTAAGCGATCTAATACATATAAAGTGCTTAGAATTGTGCCTGGCACCGAATAGGCTCCACAAACATGTGCCATCAGTATAATGACTGCCACCTAGGACAGTAGAAAGAGCAAGAGCCAGGGGAGGGAACCCAGCAGAGTCTGTGCAGGAACAAAAGTCCGAGGGCAGAAACAAGAGGAGAGGTCAAAGGCAAGGTTGAATTCAGTGTCCCAGAGTTGAGGGTTCAAAGTTAGGGAGGCAAGATGGAGAGGAAGAGGGTTGAGGAAAAAGGGGTCCTGAGCAGCTTCCTCGGACCCGGAATCCGAGGGCCTGCTTTGTGCAGGGGGGACTGCGGGGGAGCAGGCGAGTGGAGGCGCCCTCCACAGTCCATGGCGACAGTGGCTCATGGGCACTCTCCTGCCCTTCCTGCCTCATGGCCAGCCTCACCTGCCTCCTGAGAGCTGCTGTGGGAACAGAAATGTCCTCAGCCTCTAGCACTGGGCAGAGAATGGAGCTTGAAGAAGCCCAGGCTCTGAGGTCCAGGGGACACAAGAGTCGTGTTGGGTCCCGGGATGGTTAGCATTGTGCCCCGCAAAAGAGAAGTCTACCTGCAACTTCCTTATTCTGAATGAGGTCTTTGCAGATGAAATTAAATTGAGGATCTCAAGATGAGATCATCATCCCAGATCAGCGTGGGGCCTAAATCCAATAACTTATACGAGATGGAAAGGAGAAGAGGCAGAACTGCAGGGATGGGGAGGTCATATGATGATGGAGGCAGAGACTGGAGGGATGCAGCTACAGGCCAAGTGACACCGAGGATCGCTGGCAGCACCCCGAGGCTGGGAGAAAGGCCTGAACAGGCTCTGCCTCCCAGCCTCCAGAAGGAATCAACCCTGCTGACACCATGATTGGGGAGTTCTGGGCTCCAGAACTCTGGGAAAATGATTTCTGTTGCTGTAAGCCACCAGGTTTGTGAGAATTTCCTACAGCAGCCCTGGGAAATAAATTTCCCAGGACAGAAAGGCCTCAAGGCCAAGAGGCACCCTCAGACCAGGCAGCTGGGAGGGGAGCTCGGAGATGGGTCCTGGTACAGGGTCACCTTCCAGGGCCTGGGACAAAGCTTTCTGCATCTTGTCTTCAGATAACTGCCCCCCAAAATGAGACCTTTTCTTCCCTGAATCCCAGAGCTCTCCACATTTGGCAAGAGCTGAGTCTCCAGAGCAGTTAACAAGGCCACTGCACTGGACAGTCCAGTTAAAGCAGCATAAACAACCAATGTGTGGGAAGAAAAGAAGAAAAGAGAGAAAAACCAAGCACAACCGAAGCTTTATTAATTGTCTGAGCTATTTAGCAGCAGGGATTGAAAAGAAAGTAGTTAGCTGTTGAAGGAAGAAATGAAAAACTCTAGTCTTTCATTAATCTCCCTGCCCTCCGTGTCAGACGCCCATTGTCAAGGTGGGCACAAAGGCGGCCACAGTCTGCGGCAGAAACGCGAAGGACCCAGCAAAGGAGAACGCACAGACCCGGGAGAGAACGGTTCGATATTCAAAGTGTTTTCTCCACAGCCAGAGGTGCCCATTTCCAGTCCTTTTCAATTTGTACACTTTTCTCCAATGACTCCGGAGGGTAATTACAGTTCTTTTCACAAATGAAGTATGGAAGATTCGAGAGAGAGGCGAGGCTGTCAATAGTCCTGCAGGAATGCACGGTCTGTCTCCAGGAGACACAGAAAGCATCGATTCTCCTGCCTGGGGGACTTGGAGCGTGAACAGAAAGCGCCCTGGGAGGGAGGCTGTGGTGAAATAACCTTCACCTTCACGGGGCAGACTGGTTGGGGGAAAGGAGGTTCTAACTCCAGGGAGGCACCCCGTAAGAGATGGGTCCCCCTCCCCCCGCAGTGCCCCACTCCCCAAGCAAGCCTTTGAAGACCCAAGGGCTTTCATTTTTGTGTTTTCCTTCCTGGGATGAATGATCAAAGGGTCTCAGAGCCATAAGAGGCTCCGGTGCCCAGGAGCCTGCCTTTGACCGGTGACTTCAGTTCAGTTGCTCAGTGTTGTCCAGCTCTTTGCAACCCCATGGACTGCAGCACGGCAGGCTTCCCTGTCCACCACCAACTCCTGGAGCTTGCTCAAACTCATGTCCATTGAGTCAGTGATGCCATCTTACCATCTCGTGCTCTGTCAACCAGTGACTTGGAGATCACCAGAAGGTACCTGCTTGCAAACAGGCACACAGAACACAGTTTCAGGTGACTGTGGAGGTGCTGCCAGGGCAGTAGGGTCAAACAGATGTCCTCTGGCTGGACCAAGAGGCAGAGATTTATAAACTGAAATGATATAAATAAGAATGTGCAATTTTGCCCCTGCGTTACGAACCCAACCACTGGCTTACAGCAGCTCCTCCCACGCAGCTCTAGGGCTATGAGTTAAGAGTGCCCTCAGCATCAGTCGACTCTGCTACAGGCGCCAGTGATGGCAGACACGTGTGCGCATGGTCTTTAGGCCAGGCACCATACTGGGCTTTTATGGCACACCCCATTTGATCCTCACAGTGGCCCTACGAGACACATGATTATCACCCCATCAGGGAGATGAGGAAATTAATGTTGAGGGTAGCTAAGTGACTTCTTAGACCTGAAGAGTGGGGGAAGCAGGATTTGAAATACAAGCTGGCTGCAAAGCCCATTGCTCAGCAAGCTGCAAAAAAAAAAAAAAAAAAAAAACCAAAAAGGACTATTTAAACTTGGGCTGGGGACTTCCTGGTGGTCCAGTGGCTAAAAATCCACCTGTCAATGCAGGGGACATGGGTTCTATCTGTACTCAGTGGAGATCCCACATGCCAAAGAGCAACTAAGCCTGTGTAACACAATACTGAGCCCAAACACCTCAACTGAAGCCCTCACGCCGAGAGCCCATGCTCCACAAAGAGAAGCCCACACGCCACGACAAAGCGTAGCACCTGTTCACCGCAACTAGAGAAAGCCCGCACGCAGCAACGAAGTCCCAGAGCGGCCAGAACTAAATGAAAATTTAAAAATAAATAAATAAACTGGGGCTGCTTCAGTGGGAGCCTGACACCTATCCCAAGAGAGGTAGACATCTGCTCTGCCCTGCTCCGGCCACAACACACTGGGATGGGATGCTCAGACCTGGAGACCATGCTTCCAGAACAACACTAACAGTTGACAACATGAAGGTAAAGGAACCAGCATATACCAGACTTCCTCTGACTGCCCCTGAGACCCTCAGCTCCCACTGTACCTTGACCTTCTTGAGACCTCCACTCTCTGAACTCTTCTTGATGTCCTGGTCCTTCAGCACCTCTCCAGCATTGCTTCCTTTCTTGCCCATAAGAGAGGCCACCACCATCATAATGATCCCATTCTTGCCAACACTCCACCTTCTTGTCATTTTTTCCCCATCCCATCCAGCAAAATGCCAAGTCTGATATAACCCAACTTTTCTTTTTCTTAGGCTCTTGGGCTTCTGTAGGGAGCAAGATTGGAAAACATTACACTGAGACACGACCCAGTTCACAATCTCCATCCTCAGCTGGACCCTTGTTTCTGCCAGCAATGACCTTCCATGCGTCAGCTTTGTCCACTGTCTCGTACTGAGGTTTTAACCCTCATCCCTTCTTGCCAAGCCCCCCACCCACCCTAGTGCTGGACTCCTCACTATCTGTGTATGGCCGTCACCTCTGTGGGAGAGAAAAAGGCCAATTTGAGGAGGAGGGTGAAAGTTATTGTCAACTTTATTGTCAGCTGTCAACTTATTGCCCCAATTTTTTAACAGCTTTATGACATGTAATTTATATGCCATAAAATGTATCCACTGAAGTGTACAATTCAATGATTTTTAGTGCATTGACAGAGTTGTACAACCATCACCACATTCTCATCCTAGAACACCCCCATCAAATCTAAAAGAACTCTTGTGTCTCTTCACAGCCACTCTCCATTCTCATCCTCAGCCCCAGGCAACCACACATCTATTTTCTGTCTCCACAGATTTGTCTTGCTGGACACATCATATAAATGGAGTCATGCAACATGTAATCTTTTGTATCTGACTTCTCTCACTCAGCATGTTTTTGAGGTTCATCCACGTCGTAGCATGCATCATTAGTTGGTTTGTTTTTATTGCTGGATAGTATTCCATTGCTTAGAGATGGAGAATGAAATGGCAACCCACTCCAGTATCCTTGCCTGGAGAATCTCATGGACAGAGGAGCCTGGTGGGCTGCAGTCCATGGGGTCGCAAAGAGTCAGGCACAATTGAGTGACAAACACACACATTCCATTGTTTGGATATAACACATTTTGGGTAGCTATTCACCAGTGGATAGACATTTGAGTTGTTTCCATTTTTGAGGCTGTTATAAATAATAGCACTGTGGACACTCGCATGCACATTTTTTGTGGACATATATTTTCATTTCTCTTGGGTAGATATCTAGGATATTACCCAACTCTTACAAGCTAATCTGGATCCTTCCCTTGTTCTCTTCAACATCCATGGCTGGGTTGTCTGTCTTCCAATTATAGGAGAATTCTTCAGCTCTGCTCTTCATTTTCTCCTTCCCTATTGCCTTGAGGGTCTTGCTCTGTTAATTCTCCTTTTTCTCTTTCTTATCACCAGCATTCTCCTACATAAAATGGGGATAATAGTAAGGCCTGTCTCATAGTGTTTTTGTGAGAATTATATGGGTTTAGGGGCTTCTCAGGTGGTTCAATGGTTAAGAATCCACCTGCCCATGCAGGAGACACTGAAGATGCAGGTTTGATCCCTGGGTTGGGAAGAGCCCCTGGAACAGGAAATGGCAACCCACTCCAGTATTATTGCCTGGGAAATCTTATGGACAGAGTGGCCTGGTGGGCTCATCCGTGGGGGTCACAAAGAGTCAGATATGACTGAGCAACTGAGCACACAGGCACACAAACAGTTTAATACGCACCAAGGTAGATAGACCCTAGGGTGGCCTCATGATCCCCATCTCCTGCTGTTCAGGCTTTTATGTAATCCCCTCTGATGGTGTGGACAGTGCTTGTGATACATTTCTAATCAACAGAATATGACAAAGATGATAAGATGTCATTCCCATGATTATGTCACATTATATAATACTCTATCTTAGAAAACAGAGATTCCCTCACTGGCTCGATGAAGCTCACAGCCACATTGGGAAGCTCTGTGCATCCTCTAGGGACTGCAAGTGGCCTGTAGCAAGTGTAAGTGGCTTCTAGGACCTCAGTGAAGCCTCTAGCCAACAACCAGCAAGAGCCAAGGAACTCAGAGTTGCAACCACAAGGAACTGAATCCTGCCAATAATCTCAGTGGGTTTAATTTGCCCCAGTTGAGCCTCCAGATGAGAACACAGCCCAGTTGACACTTTGAATGTAGGTGTCAATCTACAATTGACTGTGAGACTCTAAACAAGGGGACCCAACAAAGCCATGTCAGGATTCCTGACCCACAGAAACTATGAAATAATAAATACATGTTGTTTTAAGCTACTAAATTTGTGGTAATTTGTTATAGCAATGGAAAACGAATACACATAGAACTTAGAAGAGTCTGGCACAGCCTACAACTATTAGCTGGTGCTAGTGGTGATTTCAGATTAGCAATTTTCCCTTAGAGTATAGCCAAGGAAAACCCATCTCAAAAATCAATGGAAACTTCTTTATTTTTCACCCCTGAAAAATCTCTTCCTAAAGTTTTCTGTATTCATGACTTGCTTTTCTGTTCACTCCTATTTTGCTGCAATTTTATTCCTGTTTCCTTTACTCCACTGAAGCTCTTCTCCTCAAGGTCACCAATCATCTCCTAGTTACGGAATCTGATGAATGGTTTGAATCCTTTCTGTAATTGACTTCTCTGTGGCCTTTGATGTTGGTGACTGACGTGCCTCAGAGTCTTGTCCTCCAAAGACACTCACTGAATCTAAATCTCTCTCAGAGGACCCAGGAGGGATCAGACCCTTGACAGGGTGGCTCCTGGTAACTTTCATTATTCATTCATGTATTCATTCATTCATATACTTGGACGCTTCTGGGTCTTGCAGATGCAGCACTAAAGAACTCAACACCCTGGGCACAGTCTCCACTCTCAGTGGAGATTATGTTCTACACATAAGGGCACAAGTTAAAATAAGTCAACAAATAGTGTGACTTCAGAGACTGGTAGAAATTATCATGACAGTAAGATAGAGGCTGATACATCAAGGGGCTGGCTACTTCAACTGGGTGGATGGAAAAGGCTTCTCTAGGGATGTGACATTTGAACTGGGGTCTAAATGAAAGACCCTGGAAGAAGAGAATTCTAGGCCAGAGGAAAACTCTAATATGGGAAAAATCGTGGGTTGCCCAAGGAGCAGAAAGAAGACCAGTGTGCTGAAGCAGAGTTGAGCATGTAGGTGAGAGGTGGCAGATGAAGCCAGAGACATCAGTGGGACTCTGTAGACTGTGGTGGGGGGTTTGGACTTTATTCCAGGTGCAACAGTGATTAAACAGAGGTTTAAGGCAGGGGAGTCGATGATATGGTTTTTGTTTTAGAACATCACTCTGGTTACCACATAGATTATAGGGAGGCAAGTGCCAAAACAGAGAGACCAGCTGGCTGGCTATGTGGTGGTGAAGTGGGGAAATCATTGGTAGTTTTGACTAGAGTGGTACAGATCAGGTTTCCAGGAGACCAGCTCTGAAATTCTGTGATTTGTATGCATGTGCTTCACTGGGGAATGCACTTAGGAACAGCACCTATGGGAGAGGGTGGAAAGCAGGATTGGGCAGAGGGAGAAATCAGACTAATGAAATTGCATCAGAGCCCTCTGCCCATCCCAAGGGAAGCTGCAGAGCTGGGACAGTCCCTCAAGCTGTCCTAAACTAAGGCAAGAGGGCCAGGCTTCCGTACCTTAGAATCGACCAGTCACTGGACATGGGGTATGGGTCAGGGGAGGGGGCACAGCCTCAGGCAAGGGGGTTCCCTCTTCAGCAGAGGGGAATTCCTCAAGAAAGATTCACTAGCTAGAAGGATGGGTGCCTGGCCACCCCACAGTGACTACTGTAAGTGGTACCATAGAAATGTAGAGAACAGAGCAGAGTCAGAATGTAATTTCTGAGTAGAACCAGTGGAATTCATAATTGTCCTGGTAATAGAGAGAAGGACTTCCCAGGCGGCTCAGTGGGTAACGAAGCTGCCTGCAGTGCAGGAGATGTGGGTTCGATTCCTGGGTTGGGAAGATCCGCTGGAGGAGACCATGGCAGCCCATCAAGTATTCTTGCCTGGAGAACCCCATGGACAGAGGAGCCTAGTGGGCTACAATCCACGGGGTCGCAAAAAGTCAGACATGACTGAAGCAACCGAGCATGCACACCCGCACAGGAGAGAAGAACAGAGGAAGAATCACAGGTGACTCCTGAGAGTCCGGTTCAAGCACCAGGGTAAATAGTTGTGCCACTTCCTGAGGTAGGGCACAGATTTTTGTGAAAAAATGAAGAGTCTGGTTTTCGCCATGTGCCATCTGAGAGGCTTGATAGACATCCACAGGTCACAGATAACAGCGCAGTATGCTAGGTGAGCCTGGGGCTTAGCAGAGGTCAAGGCTGAAGATATAGTGTTGGGAGCTAACAAAGCTGCAACAAATAGAGGATGAGGAGCCTGCAAAAGACACTAAAGAAAACATCAAAATTCTGTGAAACAATTATCCTCCAATAAAAAATAAATTAATTAAAAAGAGAGAGAGAGAGACTATGAAGTGGGAAGGGATCAAGGAGAGTGGGTGTCCTGGAAGCTCAGAGAGGAATTGTCTTAAAGAAAAGGGAGGACTTATCAAGCTGGAGAGCCCATGAGGAATGAGCGTTGGATTTGGCCACATCTGGATCCCAGATCATCTTGACAAGAGCAGTATTGGTGGAGTTGTGGGAAAGGAAGTCCAGGAGCAGAGAATCATAGATGGAGAAGAGATGACAGTAACGGTAGACAATTACTTGTTATATCTTGCTGTGCAAAAAAGTAGGAAAATGGGACAATATATGGAAGGAGACAGCTGGTCAGTGGCAGGGTTTTTAAAAGAGGGTCATTCTGGAGCATGGACATCTGCAGCTAAGGATGCAGATGACAATGAGGAGGAGAGGATGCAAAAAGAAAAGTCCTTGAGAAGGCTAGCTGGGGTGGAGTCTGGGGAATAAATGGAGGATTTGGACATAGCGCAGGAGTCCTTTGCCCCTGAGACAGTAGGGAAGACACTGAGTGTGCATTTAGACCCTGGAAGACACTGAGTGTGCATTTAGACCCTGGATATTGGCAGGTCAGTAGATCTGGTAGGGGAAGGTGAGGGAGTTACATTTTGCCAGTGAAGTGTGAGGCCACATAAAGAGAAGAAAGGGCGTGTGGAGAATTTGATGAGCAACTGGAGATAAATACCTAAATTCCAACAGGGAAAGGCTGGGCTCAGGACTTGATACACTAAGAGAAGATTTGTGTGGGTGCTGGAAGGCTGCTTGAACAGTAGATTCAGAACAAAGGAGGATGCTGAATGAAAGGACCAGCGGCCACCTTGGTCTCCTGCATCCATCCATCCATCTTGCCCTTGAGATGCTCTTGCCTCTGGGGCCAGAGTCTTATGGCCTGCTGTTTCTGTCCTCAGGAACCAAATTCTCTGAGACCGGAAGCCAAAGTTTCCTCTATTTTAGACAGCCCTGGATGGGCACAGCTCATCTTGGCTCTGGGGATTCTTCTGCTCAGTGACTAACTCCCTTCTTACTTTGAATTTCCTAGACATACGATATGGGTTACAGTCCGGTGCGCCTGGCCCCAGAACTGCTTTTCATTTTTAGATGACCCAGCGTATCTTTGCTCTAGTTCATTGGTTCAGATTGGCTCGCAGAGACTTATCTGTTTCCCTCATTTCCAAGTTCCCCAGCGCCACCCTTGTGTAGAATTAGCCTCTCCCCCCACTTACCAGCATTCCCCTCTCAGCCACTGTCCCTCTCTTCTCCTCTTTGCCTCCCTTTGAGAACACGCCTCCTCACCTCCTCCAAGGTCATTCCTCCCCTCAAACACTGGCCTCCTTGGGGGTCTCACCTTCACTTCTCTTTCCCTCTGAACGTGACTCACTCATCCCTGGGTTTCCTTGGCTTCCACGGTGTTTGCTGATGGTCTGATGAGTTCTCAATCATCATTACCTGCCTGGGGCCCTCTCCCAAGCTCTAATGGACTAGTAGATCCATTATCTCCATAATGCCTTTCACAAGTCAAGGGTCACATCTATGATGAAGCCCTGACTGCTCCTCCCCCTCTAGAATCCTATTCCCTATATACGATTTTAAACTCTTGTAATATTGTAAGCATATTATAATAATGTAATATTGTAAGCATCTTGTAATATTAATTTTTTTAAAAGAGACTTTATTTTTAGAGAAGTTTTGGGTTCACTGCTAAATTAAGCAGAAAGCATACACATACTTTCCCCACACATGTACGCCTCCAATATATCAACCTCTCTCACTAGAACGGTGCATTTGTTATAATCAATGAACCTACATTGACAAATCATTGTCATCCAAAGCCCATTGTTTGCATTAGGGTTCATTCTTGGTGTTGTATGTTCTAAAGGTTTTGAAAAATGTATTTGACAAATGGACATGTGTCCATCACTGTAATAACATACAGAGTAGTTTCACTGCCTGAAAATCCTCTAGGCTCCACCTATTTATTCCTCCCTCCTCTCTAACTCCTAATAATCACTGATCTTGGTACCATCTCCATTGGTTTGCCTTCTGCAGAACGTTAGATCTTTGGAGTCATATGGTATGTAGCCTTTTCAAACTGGCTTCTTTCACTT
Organism: Moschus berezovskii; assembly: GCF_049115385.1. Classification (NCBI taxonomy): domain Eukaryota; kingdom Metazoa; phylum Chordata; class Mammalia; order Artiodactyla; family Moschidae; genus Moschus; species Moschus berezovskii. The sequence goes on from NC_142463.1 coordinate 11,928,816, forward strand.
TGCAGGATACATTTAAGGTTCCTCCATATATTTTCATGGCTTGATAACTCACTTCTTTTTATCACTGAGCAATATTCCATTGGTATGGATGTACCACAGTTTATCCATTCATCTACTGAAGAAAATCTTGCAATACAAATTTTTTACACTTGACAATTTACAAGCCTGTCTCCCTCCACTAGATAGAAAGCCCCATAAGAACAGAGGCGACCAAGTTTTTACAAACTCCACACCTAGCAGAGTGCACAGTCAATGCCCAATAAAGGCTTGTTGAGTAAGTGAATGAGCAAGTTGAATCAATGCATAGTATCCCACTGGCATCTGGATTCCACATGTTCAAAGCTGAAAGTCATTTCTCCTTCTAATCTCTCCTCATCACCCTCAAAAAATGATCCAGATACTCTTCGTGGACTTTCTGTCTCATCGAATCCTCCTAAGGACAAAAATTTGGTTAACCTGGCTTCTTCTTTTTCCTTCATCTCCCGTATCCAACTGTTTCCCAGGCTCTATTTTTTCTTCAGATTTTTTTTCACGTGGACCATTTTTTTAAATCTTTGTTGAATTTGTTACAGTATTGCTTCTGTTTTATGTTTTGGTTTTTTGGCCGAAAGGCATGTGGGATCTTCTCTCCCTGACCACAGATGGAACTCACTTTCCCTGCATTAGAAGGCAAAGTCTTAACCACTGGACCACCAGGAAAGTTGCCCCAGGCCCGATTGATTGAACACTGGACTGTCTCTCTGCCACGCCCTTCACCACCGCAGAAGAAATGAAGACCCCACTCACTTCTAGATTGTTCTAACAGTCGCCCTGCCTCATTCCCACCCCTGCCAGGGCACCCTGCATGCCGGCCACCCGAGCAGTCTTCTGAAATACCCCATCTCCTACTGAAAATTCTGCAAAAACCCTCCTGCTTTGGGGATCACAATGGGACTCCTTATGAAGACATTTCAAAGCTACTCATGATCTACCCCTGAGACAGGATATGCAAAGCTCTCGGCACAGTGCCGAGGACAGAAAAGACACAATAAATATTCACATTATTACCACTATTACTGTATAGCCTAGAGATGAAAAGAGTTTGGGAGGGCATGAAAATTGTCATCAAGTATCTGATGATTGGGCACATGAAATATGCATCAGACCCTTTCTACCTTGGCCCAAGAGACAGAATTGGACTGATTGGGTGGAGAGTATGGAGAGGCAAGTTTCATTTCAATTGAAAGGAGAGCTTTTTAATAGTCGGAAGCATCCAAGAATCGGAAGAAAGTGAACACCCTTGTGCTGGAGCAGTGTGATTGAATGCTGAGGTGTTTCTGAATTCTGGTGGAGTGGTTCACTGGATTCCCAAAGCCCAGGTTGTTTATAAGGGGATTCAAGCATCAGGGTCAGGTACACAGAAGAGTGGACTCTATGGCTTCAGGAGCACTCCCTATCCATCGGTTCTGTGAAATGGTGGGGAAGTTCTACAAACACCACCTCCCCATCCCGATCCTGCGGTCACCGAGCCCTGTCCCTTGCATTCTTCCCAGGTCCTCCACTGCCACTGCCGTTGTTCCCCATTGCCATTGCATTGCTCCTTCTCTTCTGCCTGGGTTACCCTGTAGTCCACAGTTCTCCAAGCTTGTTCCCTCCATCTCCCACCATCCTTACAAATTGATCTTTTTAAGGCAACCGTTGAGACCTCTCTACTCTTCTCCTCAAAACCTTTAAGACCCCAAACCCTTCCCCACTGCTTACATCATAAATCCCAAATTCCTAAGCCTGTTTCTGGCTGCACCATTTCTGGGCTCATATAGACTCAGGTTCAAATCCCAGCTCTGCCACTTACTGTCTGACCTTGCACAAATCATTTGTCTTCTTTGAATCCCAGTTATCTTACCTATAAATTGAGGATGATCATACTGCCCTTGAAAGATAGCTGTAAGGATAGAACGAGAGTTGTAAAGTCTTAAACAGAGCACTGAGCCCACGGTGGGTTTCAGGATAACGTGGTTCTGGGCATATTCCCACCGACCCTGCCCTGATCCTGTCCACTCACAGCCCCCAGACCACCATGCACGTCGGGTCCCTGAACATTTCTCAAGCTGGATTTCCCAGGCTGAGTCTCTCCTCACCTGCTTTGGCAGCTTGTAAATCCCTGCCCATCCTATCAGGGGCAGCTTAAACTCCACTTCCTTCATGCGACTTGGCCCCAAAGTCTCCATCAGAGTGAATCGCCCCCACACATTCACTCCCACCACATTTTACTCAGGTCTCCGTTGGAACATCTGCCTCGTTGATCATTTTCATGGCTGGTTCCCTTTGGATGGTAAGCTCCTTGAGGACAAGAACCTCATCTGATTCATGGCTGCATTCTCCATCAGCCCAGTGCATGGAAGTGTCATTCAACTGGAAGGCAAGGAGATTACTTGACTAGATTGGAACCTAAGGATTTTCAATTAATGCTAGTTAAAATCATGGATGGGTGGGAAAGAAAAGTGGGCAACCAAACCCAAGCCCTTACCCCAGCAGCCTTCAGTCTGCTTCCTCTGAAGCCCCCAGGGTAGGTGATCTTAGGGAAGGATGGTAGTAAAGGTATATTTACTATCTACCTTTTATAACCGACTCAATGGGCATGAGTTTGAACAAACTCCAGGAGATAATGAAGGACACAGAAGCCTGGCATGCTGCAGTCCATGGGGTGGCAAAGAGTTGGATACGACTGAGTGACTGAACCTTTTATTGCATGCTGACCACTCTATAGGAAGACTCTACCTCTGGTCTTCCATCTCTGTTCTCTCTAAACTTCCAACCCCAAAGGCTCTTCTCATGGAACATTTCCAGAGGCAGGAAAGACAGACTGATCCTGTAGTTGAGACTCCTCCTGTCCTGTAGATGGAAGCTCAATGTGGCTGCCTCAGGCCTCAGAGCAGCGCCTTGGACTGAGGTTTGGAGCTGGGATTCCCTCGTAACTGCTGAGAAGATTGATAGTAGACATGCGGACCACCGAAGTGATAGCTATAAAAGAGCAGGGCGAGGAGGGTGGCCAGACTCAGTCTAGCCCAGCTGAGCCTGAAACAGCCCATCAAGATCCTAAGTCAGAGCCATGTCCATTCAAGAAAATGGTGCCCAGAGCTCAGAACCGTGCCGTGTCCATGGGTCCATATATGCATACATACAGACTATCTCAAGATACACACACACACACGCATACATGTACACACACACACACACACACACACACACACACACACATTTTCCCTGGGAGAAACCTGAGTCAGGGTCTGGAGGCCCAAATTCAATGGCAGTCCTGACCACTCACATTCTACAGCCATCATCCCTCCAGCCCAAACCCCAAGCATCCCCCAGCAGCTACCCAAACTCTTGACCCTCAGAGTGCTGGGAAAGGATTAGCATCGCCCACCCAGCACTATGTCTCTCCCTTGGCCAGGGGCCGGCGCAGGCGGCCTGAAGCAATGGCCCCCAGAGTGCAGCCACTGCAGCTGTGTGAACTCGGCCGAGATATTCGTGTCTCTAAACCTCAGTTTTCTCACCTGTGAAAGAGACTGACAGGACCCACCTCCCCACACAAGTATAAGGATAAAAGAAGCGACATGTGCAGCCTTTGCTTTGTTCCTCTGCAGAGGGAGCGCTCCACCCACCTTCTCTCATCCTACCAGCAGCCACACCACGCGCCGGACACTATTCCAGAGGCTGGAGCTGCAGCCATCAACGAGAGACGTTCGTCCTCCCCAGGGAACGCACAGCTCAATTTCCTTACGTTTAATGGAGAGGTAATCTTGACCTAAGGATTACATGAGATAATTCAGAATGTTGGGATGTCACCCGCTAGAAGCTCAGTAGTTCCTGGCGTCCTTTCAGACAGCTCTTTAAGGGTAGAGACTGTGAATTGTTCACTGTCAGATGGTCTGTGCTTAGTGTGGCCCCTGGAATGCAATAGGAGCTCAATAAACAGAGTTTATTCTCTAAATGGGCATGCGGGGAAACAAAAGCCCAAAGACACCTCTCTCTCTCCCATCCCTCCCTCTCTTTCTCCTCCCATCACACACACACACTCACCGCAGTGATGAGCTGGGTGCCTCCCTCCCTCTCTCCCACAGTCCTATCCCCCATCACAGGTGAACCCTGGGCCTCCCGCGGCCCCACAGTCTGGGCTGATGGGGGAGGGACCAGGCTATTGTTTATTCATAACTGGCCTTGGAGGTCGGACTCTGCAGCCCTTCCCACGCGCGCCCCACCCCCCAGCCCCACTCCCCAATCCCACTTTCATTTTAATGAAATGAAGCGACCCCATGGCCCCCACCCCCAAATCTTCCTAAGGTAAGAGTGAAATTGATTTTCCCTTTTAACTCGAAAGCAAGATAAACACATGGCACCCTTAGGGGCGGAGGGGAAGCACTTAAAATAGCACATCTCTGGGAGCAGCCTGCCGCATGCTGAGTTCGTCACAGACAAGGGCTGAATGTAAATCGCAGAGGCAGCCGCTGGGGCCCCGCCTACCCCAGGGGAGCAGGTGAGAAACAGTACCTTCGCGCCACCATACCCTCCGCCTCCCATCAAGCTGGTGAGCATCCACAGGCTGAAGTCTGTTCTCACAGACTGGGACCTGGAGAGATTTCTCATGGGTCATCCCTACCTGAGTACCCACAGCCCTGCAGTGATGGGGAGATTATTACCCCTCGAGGTAGCCCATTGAAGCTCTCTTACTAGAAACTTCTGCCTTTACTGACCCATCCCAGTGTCCCAGCACCTTCCTCCGTTGATGGAGGTCTAAGCCTGAGTCCTTCATCCCTTCCCCACTCATCTGCTTTTTGAAGGGACTGGAAAACCAAGATCGCACCCCAGGTCTTCTCTTGTCTGACCCCCAGGACTCACAGCCATTCCCCAGAGAGCCCATCCCTGTACAAAGAGAATCTTCTCCATCCCTTGCTTGTCTAGGCTGGTGTCAGAAAAAAAAAAAATGCTGCAAGTCTCCAGAAAGGGTGAAGGAGAAGTGGAAGGATGAGGGAGAAAAAGAAGGTGGTTGGGGCAGGAGAGGGGCTGATATTGACTGAACACTTACATACACCAGACAGTGTATTCAGAGCTGGTTTTCATGATCTCATTTAATCCTCTCCACAGCTCTGTGATTTAAGGACTATGATTATCCCCAGTTTACAGATGGGGAAACTGCATTGAGGGCATTTTTACCAACTTGCCCAGGATCACAAAATCAGTGAGTTGTGTTTAATCATTCACCATACTGTCTCAAGGAGTGATTGGCTTCATTTCTCTGACATGCAAATTTGGAATACCACAGCCTCTGTGTAGAATGGAGATATCAGCCGGCCATGCCCTACTGGGGGTACCTCAAAAAGAAACCCCAGGAAAGCTGGGTCCATGAGGGTGGCAATGTCTTTTTAGGAGCGAGTTGGGGCCCCTGATTACATTCAATAGCCCTGCTCGAGGCTGCTCTCCAGAACCTAAGGTTGCAGGAGCCCACCTGGTGTGACCTGGTCTCTAATAGGGTGAGTCCAAGAACTTCGGCCCTGGCAGCTCTGGTGTTGTGGCTCAGGTACCCAGGTGGCTTTCTGAGCATTGTCCCACAAACACCGTCCTTGGGAACTGGGGGAACCCAACGCCTCTTTTTCATTTAAAAGTCCTGTTTGTACATGTGATTGAATATCATGCAGTCATTGAACACAAAGCTGTTGCTCTATATTTATTGACATAGAAAGATGTCCACAACATATTGTCGAGAGAAAAAAAAGATTTTACACAACAGCATGTGTAGTCTGCTCCTGTTCATTTAAAGCCATGTACATATGTGTTTACAGTCAGACAGAGGTGTCTGAGAACGTTCACCAAAATGGTACCAGGGGTTGTTGCTGGGAATAGGATTTTGGGTGACTTTTCTACTTCCTTCTTGGTTCATTTCTGTGGCTGGTTTTTATAAAGAATGAAAACATACCATCTTTTACCAAAAATAATTATAAACACATTCCCAAAAGTCACGATGCTATTTAGTCAGTGTTATAATATGGGACAGGGCTGAAAGAGTTCCAGTTCTTTCTCTTCCTCCACCCTCTCCCTACCCTGCTCTTCCTTCATGTCCCCTTCAAATCCTTCTGCAGAAGCTTCTCCATAGTGAGGGCTTTGGAGTGCAGTGGCCAGAGCTGTCATGTCAGCTCTGACTCCCTGAATACAATGGACTTGAAAATTTCTACTCCATAAAGGTTGCTAGATGGCTCAACTGGTAAAGAATCTGCTTGCAATGTAGGAGACCCCAGTTCAATTCCTGGGTTGGGAAGATCCCCTGGAGAAGGGAAAGGTTACCCACTCCAGTATTCTGGCCTGGAGAATTCCATGGACTGTACAGTCCATGGGGTTGCAAAGAGTCGGACACGACTGAGTGACTTTCGCTTTCAAGGTTGTTTGAGAAATAGGTAACATCAATTAGAAGGAGGTATCCAGACCACGCCTTGGATGTAATGGGTGCTGAATCAACATTCAGGGGGTGGGGGCAGGGGGTGGCAAGCACACCACACCCATGAAGAGACCAAGAGTCCAGAAGTCTTGGGAACATAGCCTCTTAACTGCAAGGGGAAAATGACTTTAAGTACCTAAAACTATTGACCCAGGGGCATGCAGTGTTTTCACTCACAGACTTGAAAACTTTGGTTTAACATACATTTTTAACCTAACTTGTCTCTCCAGGGATTGGCAAATGACATCCCGAGGGTCACATCCAGCCTGTTTTGGTTTGTTCACATTTAAAGGGTCGAAACAAACAACAAGACGCAAAGAAGAATATGTGGCAGAGATCATAGTTGGCCCACAGATTCTAAAATACTTCCTCCTATGTGGCCCTTTATGGAAAATATGTCCATGGTGGGTGAAGGGCAGGGGTGCAGGGGCATCTTTGTAGCACCAGCTGCGGAAGGGGTGACAGCTAATGAGAGGAGCAGAGGGCCCAGTTCAGCCCTGGGCTGTTCCCCGCACAGTGCGGTGGGAGCAACTCTGACCCGAGTCGTTAGAGAGACTGTCTCCTCTAGCTAGGGAGGCAGGGACAGGGATAAGCCTTCCCAGATGATTTCCATCCAGAGAGGGAGACGGAGTATGGAGGTTGCAGGGAGGAGCACTAATTGTGCAGAAAACATGCCCAGTGAACTGGGAACTCTTATGACCCCTGCTTTCAAAGGGGCAGCCTGGGCCTTGGGAAGGATCGGCTGCTAGCCCACCACCATGCCAGTGGGGAGTGGGGAGCAGGGACTGAGTCCAGGCAGAGCGACTCTAAGTCCTATGTCCTCATCTTTGCCAGCAGGGTGGTTCTTGGGCACAGCAGGGTCTGTTATATTTGGGTCAGCAGGTAAAGTTACCTGGAATGTCAGTGACTCACCTGAGAGGCCACTGGCGCCATCCAGCCAGCTGCTCAGCACTGATGGCAGCCTGGCCTCTGGAGGGAGATCAGAGCCTGGCCTTTTTGAAAGCAGAGGAAAGGGGCCGCCCATATTCCAGCCACTGGCCATGTGCAGCATCTCCCTCCACCTTCATGCCCATCTACAATATTGTGGAAATGACTCCATTGGGCAGAAGGGAAAACTGAGGCTCAAGGAGTTTATAAAAGATCATCAGTTCAGTGGCTCAGTCATGTCCGACTGTTTGTGACAGCATGGACTGCAGCACGCCAGGCTTCCCTGTCCATCACCAACTCCCAGAGCTTACTCAAATTCATGTACATTGAGTCGGTAATGCCATCCAACTATCTCATCCTCTGCCGTCCCCTTCTCCAGCCTTCAGTCTTTCCCAGCATCAGGGTCTTTTCTAGTGAGTCAGTTCTTCGCATCAGGTGGCCAAAGTATTGGGGTTTCAGCTTCAGCATCAGTCCTTCCAATGAATATTCAGGGTTGATCTCCTTTAGGATGGACTGGTTGGATCTCCTTGCAGTCCAAGGGACTCTCAAGAGTCTTCTCCAACATCACAGTTCGAAAGCATCAATTCTTCAGTGCTACCTTTCTTTATAGTCCAACATCCAAACATGCAGAGTGTGAATGTCAGATTCTGGACTTGAAATCATCTCTTCTAACTCCAGAGTGTATGCCTTTCATTGCTGCCTCTTTTGTCAAGTGGGTTGGGGGCACCGCCTCCTCATCTCTGCTGGGGTAACCCTCTTTTGTGCCCCCTTCTAGGAGGTTGCAAGCAAGCTACCTGCCCAGCTCCCACTAGCACTGCTCCAGAGAATCTGAGCCAGTCAAGTGTAGCAGATTCAGTTCTCTGAGACAGACTAATGAAGCAATTTAAAAACAATTGTTTGGAACACACAGACATCTGGGTAATAATAGACTACAAGACAACTGACCAGTGAATTTTCTCGGGGCCACTAAAGCAGCAAGATCTACCTCAGCACATGTAGACAGCACAAGACTTGCTGGAGCGTCCCATGGGTATCTTGGTGAGGGTTTGACTCACTTTACAGGATCGGCCTGTTCGCTCCCTGGTGTAGACAGGCTGAATGCTAGCATGCATGTGTCTAGGGGATGCTTTTATGCAAATACCCGCAGAAATGCAGGTACATGCTCAGCTTGACATTCTCATGTATGTACACCACTACACACACATTTACATTCATATGGAAGGGCACTTGTGCATACATAAAGCTGTGTACCCTCATGCACATACCCACAGACACTGCCCATGTGTGCACGAGCCTGTGCAAGCATAGATGCATGCTTATGATAGCAACACAATATTGACCCTCCCTGGATTCCCATCCTTTGCCATGTGACTTTTCAGTGCTTCCCACTGAGAGGAGCAGAACACATTTCCCCGATTTTAACTTTGCATTCAGTCATGTGACTTGCTTTGGCCAATAGAATAAGGTGGATGTGATGATGCACCAGTTCCAAGGTGAGGACTTAAGCAGCCTCATGTGTTTTGACTTCTCCTCTGACCCTTATATCAACACCATGGAAAAAACATGCCTGTCTAGCCACAGGTTTCAGCAGGAGGGTAAGAGAGAGCAGCAGAGTTGCTCCAGCAGAGCCCAGCATGGATCAGCTGAGCCCAGGCAATCCACAGATACCTGGACAATGATAAATATTGTGGTCTCTGATGCAGCAAGAGCTAACCAATAAACACCCAGGGAGATACACACACTCAGGGAAGCAGAGTCAGGCATCATAACAGCCCCCATGAATATACATACATGCACCTGCATTTGCAGGCACTCTTCTGCGCATATTCAAGCACAAACACCCACAGAAGGGCTTGTAGAAGACAACAGTGAGAACTAAACCCTATCCTATTCCCCCTCCTGACCTTCCCTGGTGACTCAGATGGTATAGAATCTGCCTGCAGTGCAGGAAATCCTGGTTCAATCCCTGGGTTGGGAAGATCCCTGGAGACGAGAATAGCAACCCACAGGAGTATTCTTGCCTGGAGAATCCCATGGACAGAGAAGCCTGGTGGGCTACAGTCCATGGGATCGCAAAGAGTCAGAGATGACTGAGCAACTAACTCTATTTCTCCTCCATCTCTGGAGGATTCTTTCTTGCTGTCATCCGTGGAGAGTCTGTGAGTGTGAGGGGTTTGCCCCAAGCTCCCTCTAGAGACATCAAGCCCAGCAGGCTCTGGTCCCGTGGTGGCAGGGTTTTTCTAGATCCTCCTCTGAGCAGCTCTGACATAAGCCCCAGTGTTGGCTCAGATCACAGCTTCCTCAGGAAGGAGGAAAAGGCTGCCACCCTGTGACCTGGGAGCAAGAACAAAGGGAACAGTAGCAGTGGCAGGGCTGTGGGAGCATAGGAAGTCCACGGTCTGCAGTCCTGTCAGTCTGCATCCTGGGCTGTTCACCCAGGTGAGCAGAGCCCCAAGGGCTCAGTGATGTGATGAGCCGCAGGCGATGTCTGCCCTGGCCTGGATGGGGCCTCCTCACTCACTCTGAGTGCGCATGTGTGCATGCGGAAGGGGGTGGATGTGAGCTCGAGGCAGCTGTCACGTGCCTCTCTGTCTTTAGCAACTGGGTGTGAACAGGGGCCCAGCAAGACGGAACAGCTTAATGGGATGGGGCGATGTTCAGACTCATAAACCAAATGACCTGAATTCGAATCCTGTCTCCAGCATTTCTAGCTGGGCAAGTTAACTTAGCCTTTCTATTCAGTTTCCACATTTACAAAATGGAGAAAGTACTACAGAAGGATGGAATGAGATCATCACAATGGACGCCCCTAACTCAGTGCCTGGCACAGAATCTTAGTCAACGGCCATCACCACTCCCTAGGCCACTCGCTCCTAATGGCTGGGGTGATACCTAGTTTTGTTTATTTTGTACAATTGCAACCTCAGGGCCTCAATAAAAGTGTTGAATGAATGAACTGGTGAATGAGAAGGTAGAGGGCAGGATGAAAGTATGAATGAAAGTCCGCAAGGTCTTTAGGGACGTGACTCAGGCTTAGATTATGAGACAGATGGTGGCTGCCAGATACTGGGGCAATCACACGTAGCAGCCTTTGTCTGCAGCCCCTTCCATGGACACAGTCCCATGTAGCTTCCTGAGCGTATTCACAGCTGTTAGGTTGTTAAATCCTCCCCGCTGCCCCCATTTTAGAGGTTAAGAAACTGAGCTCTGCAGGGATGAGTCAGTTCTTTTGACTCCAAACCTCAGGAGCCCTCCCCTGCCTGCATAGTTTCTCTCAGAGTGAAAAGGACTTTTGAGATCCACTACTTTTTCTCATGAAAAGATAGATATTTAGAGGAAAATGACCATCTTAAGGCCACCCAGTGAGAAGGACCCTGTGTTTCCTGAGCCTGAGCCCAGTGCATCCTCTGAGGTCCCCTAAACATTCTATGACATACTGATGATCTAATCTGTACACCCACAAACTGATGACACACAGAGTTCAGAGTGGATTCAGTTCAGTTCAGTTCAGTTCAGTTGCTCAGTCGTGTCCGACTCTCCACGACCCCATGAATCACAGCACGCCAGGCCTCCCTGTCCATCACCAACTCCCGGAGTTCACGCAAACTCATGTTCATCGAGTCGGTGATGCCATCCAGCCATCTCATTCTCCGTCGTCCCCTTCTCCTCCCGCCCCTAAACTTTCCCAGCATCAGAGTCTTTTCCAGTGAGTCAACTCGTCGCATGAGGTGGCCAAAGTATTGCAGCTTCAGCTTTAGCATCAGTCCTTCCAATGAACACCCAGGATTGATCTCCTTTAGAATGGACTGGTTGGATCTCCTTGCAGTACAAGGGACTCTCAAGAGTCTTCTCCAACACCACAGTTCAAAAGCATCAATTCTTCGGCGATCAGCTTTCTTCACAGTCCAACTCTCACATCCATACATGACCACGGGAAAACCATAGCCTTGACTAGACGGACCTTTGTTGGCAAAGTAATGTCTCTGCTTTTTAATATACTATCAAGGTTGGTCATAACTTTCCTTCCAAGGAGTAAGCGTCTTTTAATTTCATGGCTGCAATCAGCATCTGCAGTGATTTTGGAGACCCAAAAAATAAAGTCTGACACTGTTTCCACTGTTTTTCCATCTATTTCCCATGAAGTGATGGGACCAGATGCCATAAACCTTAAATCTCAGGCATGGGAAGAAGTCACCCAGCATGTGTGTGAAAAGGGGAAAATTCATCCATTCAATCAGAAAAGTGAAAGTTAAGTCATGTCTGACTCTTTGCGACCCTATGGACTAGCCTGCCAGGCTCCTCCTCTGTCCATGGGTTTTTCCAGGCAAGAATACTGTAGCTCCCCAGGCTCCTCCATCCATGGGATTTTCCAGGCAAGAATACTAGAGAGGGTTGCCATTTTCTTCTCCAGGGGATATTCCTGACCCAGGGATCCAACTCAGATCTCCCACATTGCAGGCAGAGTCTTTACCCTCTCAGTCACTGGGGAATCTTAAACATTTATTAAATACCTACTGCATGCCAGTCTTACTTGCTAACAGCTAGGATCTTAAAGACAGAAATAACATGGACTTCACCCTCCAAGAGACCACAGTCTAGGGGAGGGACGCAGAAGTTCACAGTGCATGGCAGCTCCTGCTAGGAGGAAAGATGCTGAGTGGAGAACTGGGGGCTTCTAACTCAGCCTGAAGAGCAAGCAGAGCCTAATGAACACCCACAAGAGCCCCCTGGAAGACACGACCCAGTGCCACTTCTAACCAACATCATTCACCTGTTTTGATAAGCAGCTCAGCCTGTCCCCGAGGTCCTGAGCAATTCAGCTCTGCCCCTATATTTACATCCTGCCTCTCAAAATAAAAGCCCAAAAGTTGTCAGACCCACCCATTCTTCTTCCTTCCCTTTTGAGGGCCTCACTCCCCACCAATATCCATACCTCCAGTTGCTTATCAAAGGACATCCCCCAGGATTCTGTCTGAGAGGAGTTCTGCTGAACAAAGTTTTCTCCAGGTCTATAAGTTTCAGTGAAGACTGAGGGGCTCTTAAAAGAGGTGTCCCGGGCAGTGACTTGATCTGGTCACTCCTTAGTTTGGTGCTGCAGGGAAGTCGTCCTGAAGGAGATGACACCTGAGTTGGGTCTTGAAGGAAGAATAGCAACAAGCAGGGTGAAGGATAAAAAGGAAGCTCCAGGCAGATTGGCAGGTGTCAGGGTGCAGGGATATGAAAAAGCCTGGCCTGCTTCAGCAACCATCAGCAGCTCCCATGGCTGCCTTGGAAAGGAAGATGGGAAAGGGGGTAGTCATGTATGGGGGAAACCAGCAGGCCCTGGATTGGTTGTCAGGCAGATCTCACAAAGGACAGGGAAGGGGCTAAGCAGTCCCTTGGGGGCAGGGAGCACGAGGCAGATCAGCTAAGAGCCTGGAGAGGAAGGGTGGTGATGCTGGCTTGGCCGGGAGCATGATCACCCCTGCTGCCCACCCATTTATTCACTTAACAACTCTGTGTTTGGAGATGACATCAGAGGGGCTTTAATTCTGAGTGATCTGGGGAAGACACTGGAGAGCAGGAGGGTAGACTGAATGGTCTGGAAAGGATCCTGCAGGGACGGGGTACAGACAGAGAAGAGGAATGAACCCCGAAGCCCTTCAGCGTTCAGGGGCTGGGAGATAGTGAGGAAGCCACAGGGAGACAGGAACGGCGGTGGAGGAAGCCACGTGGAAAAAGGGCTTCAAGGGAGAGGACATGGCCAGTGAGTCACCTGCCGCCAAGGGTTAGGGGACTGACTGCTGGGTTTGGAAGTGCTCAGGGCAGTCCTGGGGAGATGGGCTCAAGAGAGAAAGTGTGAAGGAGGCTTGGACCCCACAGACACTGACACCCTCTCTGGGGCTTCGCTGCAAAGGGGCCTGGAGCTGTCAGAGAGGGTGCAGTCAAGTGAGGGGTCTTTTTAAAGGTTGGGTATATAACTGCGTGCATGCGTGCTTAGTCACATCAGTCATGTCCGACTCTCTGCGACCGCATGGACTGTAGCCCACCAGGCTCCTCTATCCATGGGATTCTCCAGGCAAGAATACCGGAATGGGTTGCCATTTCCTTCTTCAATGATAAAGTTTGGAGTGAGTGAAGTGAGTGAAGTGAAATCGCTCAGTCGTGTCCAACTTAGTGACCCCATGGACTGAAGCCTACCAGGCTCCTCCGTCCATGGGATTTTACAGGCAAGAGTACTGGAGTGGGTTGCCAATAGAGCACCATGTTTATGATGGGAATGATCCAGCTGTGATGGGAAAAGGCAACGAGACAACTGCAGTGTCACGTCCATCAGTAGGTTCACAGGACTCAAGTCCAGGGGACACATGAGGGACTGGCCTTGCGCTGGAGCTGGGTGGCTCCTCTGTAGTCCTAGGCCAGAGGCAGACCACGTGGGCACAGGGAGCTCTGTGGAGGTGGTGGTTGGAGTTTGTGAAGTTCACTTCCGATTGCTTCTGTCTTACCAGGAAAATAAAAGAAGATTGTCGCTGACCACGAGGAGCAAGGAGGAGAGATCAGGGGTAATTTCTCCCAAAGGTGCTTTCATCCTGGGCTGCCTGTGGGCTGGACCACATTGCATCTTTCCTGACTTACTAGAGGTAAGAAGGACACAGCTGCCTCTGTCCCTCCCACAATTGCCCAGGACCCCAGGGGAGCCAGACAGCACTCCACTAGCCCCCAGACCCTGCACAGCATCTCTCAGCACACTTCCTGACTAGGTTTTCCAGAAACAGGTCCTGAGGGCTCAGAGTGCCCAGACCCCATTCAGCCTCTGCCTGCCAGTCCTGCCAGCCCAGCTCCAGAGGGCGGGGGACGCGGTGGGGAGGGGCTGTCTAGGAGCCAGGTGGAAACCTCCTGGAGGTGTCTTCTGGAGGCCTTGCCTGCAGCCAGCCCTGCTCACAGCCGGTGACACATCTCGTATCCAGAGACTCATTAGTGTTACTGCTAAACTGTGTGATTCCACTTGTCAGACCCCTCAGAGGAAGGCAGACAGGCTTCAGGTGCCTGCGAGATGGGAAAAGAGAAGCAGCTGTCAGCTCCAGCCTCGGTCTCCCTCCTCCACGCTGGCTCCCACGTGCAACCTCCCCACGACAACCACACTGGGATCGGACGTGCCGGCATAAACCTCAGGTCCCAGGACCTCACGTTTCTGGGACAGGCTTTGTGCCCTCTCAACACACATTAGCTCCCTTATTCCTCAAAACAGCCTTGAGTCTGAACTAACGTCAACCACACTTTACCAATGACGGCATTAACACTCAGAGATTTTAAAGAACTTGCCAAGGCCACCCAGCTGGAAAATGGAAGAGATAGGATTCGAAGCCAGGTCTCCCTGTTAAGAAAGCTCTCCACAGCACCTTTCAGTGCTTTTCCTAATAGAGTTTTCCCTAGATGGGTTACTGAGAGCTCAGAGTGCCCAGTCCTGTCCAGCTCTCTCCTCAGCCGATCTGGCCAGATTGTCAGACTGCTCAGGTTCAAATCCTGCTTCAGCCATTTACCACTTTAATGCCCATGAACATGGCACATTAACCTCCCTAAGTCTCTACTTCACCACCTGTAAAATGGGAGGGTGGCAAGACCTCCCTCCCATGGTTGCCGCAATAGCCCTTGTCATGCTGAGCCAGATACTCCTCCTCTCAACATGCCCCAGAATGTGGTGTGGACACCCCAGGCAAGGGAGGGGCCAAAACAGGCCCTCTCCTCCCTCATTCTGGCTTCTAATGATACCTACTCATAGTCACATCAGTCCCTTGGCTCACATAAAGTTATGGTCCCCTCTGTCTCCTGGATATTTTTAACACAAATATCAAACAAGCTATGCAGAAGACCCTGGTTCGATTCCTGGGTCAGGAAGATCCCCTGGAGAAGGGAAAGGCTACCCACTCCAGTATTCTGGACTGGAGAATTCCACGGACTGTATAGTCTGTGGAGTTGCAAAGAGTCAGAGATGACTGAGCACCTTTTGCTTTCATCAAACAAGCCAAACTGACTTTGCTGTAAAGACAGTGAGTCACCCTGAGCAGGAAAAGAATGAGATGCAAAGTCCCATCCCAGAGGCTTGCGTAGTAGCACACATTGTCCCCATCACCCAGAAGCCATCAGACAGACATTCTATGTAGACAAAAGAAAAGTGAAAGTCGCTCAGTGGTGTCCAACTCTTTGCGAACCCATGGACTATATGATCCACAGAATTATCCAGGCCAGAATACTAGAGTGGGAAGCCTTTCCCTTCTCCGGGAGATCTTCCAAACCCAGGGATCGAACGCAGGTCTCCCACATTGCAGCCGGATTCTTTACCAGCTGAGCCACAAGAGAAGCCCAATATTGGAGTGGGTAGCCTATTCCTTCTCCAGGGGATCTTCCCAACCCAGGAATAGAATTGGGGTCTCCTGCATTGCAGATGGATTCTTTACCAACTGAGCTATCAGGGAAGCCCCTATGTAGGTGAGGTTGCTTGTAAATGCAAATAGGGAGTGGGCTGACAATTCAGTTCAGTTCAGTCGTGACCGACTCTTTGCGACCCCATGAATCACAGCACACCAGGCCTCCCTGTCCATCACCAACTCCCGGAGTTCACTCAAACTCATGTCCATCGAGTCGGTGATGCCATCCAGCCATCTCATTCTCTGTCGTCCCCGTCTCCTCCCGCCCCCAATCCCTCCCAGCATCAGAGTCTTTTCCAGTGAGTCAACTTATCGCATGTGGTAGCCAAAGTATTGGAGTTTCAGCTTTAGCATCAGTCCTTCCAATGAACACCCAGGATCGATCTCTTTTAGAATGGACTGGTTGGATCTCCTTGCAGTCCAAGGGACTCTCAAGAGTCTTCTCCAGCACCACAGTTCAAAAGCATCAATTCTTCAGCGATCAGCTTTCTTCACAGTCCAACTCTCACATCCATACATGACCACGGGAAAAACCATAGCCTTGACTAGACGGACCTTGGTTGGCTGACAATTAGGAGGGATCAAAACAGGGGGTGAAGAATCTACGCCTGGAGAAGGAGAAAAAATGATGAGAAGGAGGAGAGGAGGCAGAACTGGAAGCCAGCCCGAGCTCATGATTGCAGCAGATGAGGCTTGGAGGTGCTCCCCTGCTGGTTTAGTGAAAGCTCTTCAAGGATGAGAACCCGAAGAGCCCTGGGAGAATCCTGTCAAGCCGGGGTGGCCATTCAGAACCAGGATGGGGGCCATAGAGCCAGAGGGACCACCAGCTTCTGCAGAGACCAGAGGGACCCAGTGTACCCTGAGTACAGTATTCAACCCACACAATAACCTTATGAGGTCCTTTTCACACACAAAGACAATAAGGGCCCTTGACTCTCTGCCTGGTAAGAAATCTCCAAGAAACCGTCTGCCACTTTGTTTCTTGCAAACCTCCAGCAACAGAGAGCTCCGGATCTGTGAGGCTCTGCAACTAGTGCACTGGATTCACAGGAGGACACACTTGTCTCCGCAGCCCACGGTGCGTGGACACCTCCACCCGGGCCTTTCTGCCTCCCTCTATGAGGCTTCCTGCCAGTTGTTCTGGATACTACACCACGGCCTTCCTCATTGCCCACTGCCTATTTTGGGCATTGCCCACTGCCTCATTGCCCATTTCCTATCCCCCATTGCCCACTGTCCCAGAAGAGGGCTTAGGTAACCAGGTGGTACAGGTTGGATGGGGTGGCTGTGGTCTGCCTACCCAGAGGTCTTAGCTTGGAGAAGGGAGACCTTGTTGCTCCGGGGCCACTTGTGGGTGGAGAAGACTCTGGCTGGCCTGGAGTGAGAAAGACGGACAGAGACATAATGAGAGAGAAAAAAATGAGATGAAATCCTAGGGGTCCCCTGACTGTAGTGTCCTACGGAGCCCAAGAGTATGTCCGTTCTTTCCTGTACCTGAGACAGGAAAAAAGGCAGAGGTCCCCTCATTACAGGGACCCTGACTCCCTTATCAGGAAGTTAGCCAAAAAGTGAGGCTATCTCCAGAGGGCTTGGGACCAGGAAGATGGAGCACAGCAAATGGCACACTCACCAATCCTCCACCCGCTGCCTATGGCAGACATCACTAATCAGTCATGGCACTCTATCTTGATAAATGGATGGATGGATGGTGGTTTTCTTTTACACAGCAATGTACACCCTGAGGGCTTTGGGCCCAGTGAATATAACCTCTAACAATGGGAAAATTATGCAGAGTTTTGAAGACTGAACTTGATCCTGGAGGTCAAGGGCAAATTTCTAACAGAGGCTTAAAACACTCACAGCGTGTTGGCTTATGGACCAATTAGATCATTTGGTGCAGTTTTCTTTTTCCTGGCCCTGGTCACAAGCAGCCAGGGTTTGAGTCCTGAGCCCATGGAGGACAGGACAGAGGCCACATCTGTGCATCCCGTCTTTTGCCAGCACACCAAAAGCAGCAATCAGTGCTGGGAAACTGAACGATCCAGGCTGTGATGTTAGCTCCACTCAGCGCCCAGCTCTCTTAACTTTCCTAGAATGATCTAATCAAAGACTCGGGCCTATTTTTAACTGATTAAGAGGAAAGCCTAGAATCAGAGTTTCTTTTTAGCAGCTGTGCCACCAACAAGATGCTACTACAAACAAGTGCAGTTATCTCAGAACACACAGAGGAAGTATCATCTGGGCTTCTACCGGGCCTAATAAGGCCTCTTGTTTTATAGGTGTTAGTCTTTCAACACTTGACCATTAGGATGAATTAGGGCTGCAGAAAAGACTCTGCTAAGGGAGTCCTCAAAGCCTGAACCACACAATCAACCAAATCACCTCAGTACCATTTATGGGACAGCAGGTCCCCATAGCAACATAGTCAGGATGTGATTGGCTGATTTTAAATAATGAGGCACCTACACGCATGCAGACCTGAAGCTGTGATCCTACGTGGGAAATAGCTATTGAGAGTATAGGGAAGGCTGGAAGAAAGAAATCCCTGAAAGGGACAGTGGCCAGCTGTCCACTGAGAAACTAGCCTGTCAGGTGAAGTTCCACAATGGACACCCCAAACATGCTTCTCCACTCTGGCCCGTGTTTGGAGCTCTATCCCTCAATGCCTTTTATTATAGAGCATTTTACAGCAGAAGTGGTGCACTCAACCAGCCTCAATACTCTGCCTGTGGCAGACATCACTAATCGATCACGACACTCTGTCTCACTGAGGCTGGGAGAACTCTGAGACTACTTCAGCAGAGCTCCAGCCAGCCACTACCAACTGAAGGTGAGGTAGAGCTTAGTTGCTAGTCTGCTTTGTGGCTTTTTTAACAATTAACTTGGGTCAGAATGGGAATCACTGACCTTCTCAACACTGGCCAGGAAGACCATCTTGGCATTTGCTTTAGCTTTGATGTAGTAATACAGGATGTTCAGGAGGATGTTTGTGGTTCCAAGCAGTAAATTTGGCCCCAGAAGGCTGGGAGTACGTGATATACGTGGGGCCTTATGCAGTGCTGATTGGATGGGGATCATTTAACATTATGTCTGCCTAGCACCCCATTCATCTTCTAGAAGCAGTTGCCCCTTCTTTGGTATAGTGATTCCTGTTCTCTCTCCAACAATGGGATTTTTTGTAGCAGCTAAACCCCTGTGTAGTTCAGTTCAGTCGCTCAGTTGTATCCAGCTCTTCTGTGACCCATGGACTGCAGCATGCCAGGCTTCCCTGTCCAGCACCAACTCTGTGCTTCAGGTATAGACTAATCATGGATGAGAATCCTGCACTGGGCCGGACAGAGGCCTTCCCTGAGAGTTTTGAGCCCAGAATTAAGGGAAGAAGGGTTGATCCTCTCTGCTGATTAAACTGAGGGGTGCAAGGCAGGGAAAGTACCGGTAGTCATTTCTTGACATGTGGAGAAACTTGGTCTGAGGAAACAAAACTGACTTGTAAAGATAAGAAAGATGGAGCAGGAGAGCAAGAAAGTAGAGACATAAAACAGACATAGAAAGACAGAGGAAACCTAGTAGTGCTAGTTCTCCCCAGGACCAAGCTACACCCCTTCAACAATCATAGGAGTTTTCTAATAAAGTCCCTTTGGGGTTGCACTTTAAAGTGGAGTTTCTGTAACTTGCAACCAAGAGCCTGGACAGAATCCAGAAGCATAGTAAAAACCCACAAGAGGAAGATAAGACCCACTGAGTGGGACTCCTGGAGGCAAACATGAAAAGCTCCCTGGGAGAAGGGTTTGTACTGTTTGTCATGGGATGCAGGCAGTCATAGCGATTCAGAGAGCCTGACCTGGCAGGGAACCACCCACGAGGAAGGGATCTGTACAATTATACGTTTTTTTAAATTATTAAATTCAATCCTTTGGGCTGTTCCTTGGATGTCGTGTGGCCTAGACTCATGATTCTTGTGTCTGTGAGGCAAGCTGATCTCAGTGATCTCTATGTACTTTACTCCAAAGTACACAGGGTTCCCAAGGAATGGGGCAGTATCACAGATACAGTAGGGAATAAATGCATTCCTGGGAACAGTAGGAAATAAATACATTCCTGCGAAGAGGGGCCAAATCTCTGCACTTCCCTTGGGTCCAGAGAGCAGCAGCATCCCACACACTTCCCTGCAGGACACACACTTCTGAAAATAGCCAGGATAGGAGGGTGTCTTCCACAAACACCCACATAATCACTCATGCTTTCAAAATAGAACTGCTGGCGCTGCCTATATGATGGCTCACACGCTGGGTACCTCAGATATAGATAAAAACACATGGTCCTAGCCTTGAGGAAGGCTCAGGCTAGTGGGGCGTGGAGACATGGTGTGGAATACAGTGCAGTGGTTTTCAGCGAGGTGAGGGATTCCAGAAGGCCAGCGAAGAAGGCGTGGTGAGTCAACCTGAGGAAGCACACAAGACTTCACATCTGAGAAGAGACATGTGTGCTGAGTAAGAGCTCATTCAGAGGATAGGATGCTAAGATTTTTCTTAAATTCCCAGACATTCCCAAGTATGGTAGATACTTTACTGTCACCTTGGAGATGTCTTCCTGTATAACAGATTCTGAGAAGCTAAGGACTTCCTTTCTCTGACACCTTCTGTAACTAAGCTTTTGCATGTAACCTAGGTTTTGCCAAGCAGACAGGTCTGATGAGATGTGGAAGGCCATGGTGATCCTGGTGATGTGGTGTCATCTACAGAAATTCTGTAGATGTGGGATCATCTACAGAAATTTTGGCTAAGGGTCTTCCATGAAGTCCCTAGTCATAGGTACTGAGCAGTGGGAGGTGGTGGCCGAGAGGCTTCAGTACAGCAGTTCTGTTTTATGATGGGACATTCCCCTGGCTTTATATCCTGACCCTCTCAACAATTCTGTGTGCCGCCTGACCTGTAAAGTAAATCCCTTTATTTTAAAAGCACCTGGAGTAGATTCATTCTGCAACTAAGACTCCTGAGCATCAGGTTCTGCTTTGGTCTTTCTTCCACTCTAGCAGTATGGTGCCATGGTTTAGACCAACAACTCTGGCTTTAGAAAAACTTTGGTTTAAGTCCCAGCCCTAACATTTTCTACTAATGAAACCTTGGGACTGATAGAAGTTTCTCCACCTATAAAATGGTGGTGATTATTATATGTACATCACAATGTTGTTGTAGAGCTCAAATGAGATAATATATTGTAAAGAACATAATACTAGACATGCAGCAAGTGCTAGGTGGATGGTTGTTACTATTACAGCTTAGATTTCTTCACCAGCCAATTTGGTCTTTACACCAGTTGTGAAAAGTCAATTTAAGATTGGACAAAAGAGCATTCATGCCATAAAAAAAGGAGACCTTGACAATCTAGAAGGTGAGTTGAATGCGATGAAATGAAACAGGAGTCGATGCAGAGTCCGAATCTCAGGTAAAGAAAATCTGAACAAAGACAAGGAGGCTGAGACACTGGGCTTGGGTACAATATATATGACAGATTTGTGGGATCAGAAGACAGATCAATGGGCACCACTGGTGTGATATCACCAAAAAACTAATAGTCTTTGGCTGTATTGATGGAGGTAGAGTCTAGAAAGGGGGAAGTTTTATTCTACTCTGTCTTGATAATCACATGTCTACAAGGTTGAATTTAACTTGGGAATCTTACCATGAGAGGAATGCAGAGACTATCCTGAATTCAGAAGCCACCTAGGATAATAGCTAAGTTTAATTGATCTTTTATTATATACCAGAAGCCATTCCTACCCCCATGCTTAATTTTTCTCCCTGAAGTCTAGACTTTAACTCACAGAAGTTGGGATAGGCTGTGCAGAGTCAATTCTGATAAGAGCCATGCCAAGGATGTCATAATGTATGGCATCCATGCTACCATTCACTCCTCCCATCCCATGGCAGACATCACTACTCAATCACAGAACTTCCTGAGTCTGAATGTGGCTTCCAGAAACTCTACTTCAACCAACACTGCACTCAGTCAAAGATGAATCCTATAGACCAGTCCTTCACCATATGGACAGGATGGGTGGTGAGCTTGCTGTGAACTGAACTGTGACCCACACGAACAGAGACTGACCCTCTTTCAAAATGGGCCAAAAGACATGAAAGAGAAGCTGCAGGGCCTCCCAGGATTAGACACAGACTAACACTTGTCCTCAACACTGCAACTGTGGAAATGTGGTATTGTTAATGCACCAAAGTGGATCAAGCTTTGTGACAGAGAGAGTGCTTTATATTTACCAAATCCTATTTCATTTTCTTCTTTCTAGACACAGAGGAAGACTACATTTCCCAGCCTCCCTTGCAGTTAAGTCACGGTCATGTGATGGGGGTCTGAACAACTAATTATAAGCAGAATTGATTTGCATCACCTCTAAGCCAGACCACGTGCCTTTTCTTCCCCTTCATCAATGACCTTGGAGGCCATGCACTGGGGATGGCAGCATCACAAGATAGAAGTCTGGATCCCTGAATCACTATTAGAAAGAAAGTTCCAAGGCTTGCCACCCAAACCATGTCAGACTACATATATGAGCAAATACTAACGATTGTTGTAGTGACCTCCCAAGATGTCAGAGTGTATTTGTTAATGCAGTGGAGCCTAGCCTAGCCTGATTGCAGAATTTAACACCTAGTGTCTTTTCAAGTGTGATCTAGGACTGCCGGCTTTAGAATCATTCAGGAAGCTTATTAGAACTGCACATAATTGACTCCACCTCAGAGGACCTAGAACCATAAACCCTGAGAAAGGCCCAGGGGTTTACAAATTTAGCAAGCAGTATACTTATTCTCTCCAGAGTTTCAGAACCCCTCACTGCTCAGCCACATTCACAGGAGCCAATCTATCACTTTGTGGTGAGAAATAGAATAGTCAAGCAGAGTGGAACCCTGGTCAGGACTACTTTTCCATGGACATACCATAAGGTTGCGAAGAGTCAGATATGACTTAGTGACTGAACAACACCAACATTAATGAAAGAAACTGAATTCCCATCTGAAAACCACTTGGGGCCCTGAAATTAGTCCCAGGGATTTGAGAAAAGGAATCATAAGTGTCTCAGCAGGAGCTATATGGCCTGAGACTCTCCAACCATCACTGCACACTTCCCTGCACAGATCAAAGAGGATACCTTCTTCCCCGGACCACACTGGAAGCAGATAGTCAGTATTCTGCTCTGGCATCACTCTCTTTAGATTCTATAAAGGACCTCCTTTTACTTTCGCATCCACTCCTCAGGCAGGAACCAACAGTGAATTAGATGATGCCCTTGAGGCCATCCCAGGAGGCTTCACACAGCATCTCAGTATCCCCTTACTGTCCGTTTCCAACATGAGACTAAGCAGGGGGCAGGGGAACACCCCTCCTATGTAATTTGACTCTTAACTGTCCCCTGTCTGCAAGGGGTGAGGGCAACTTCTTCCTTTGTCTGCCGACCACAGGGGCTCCAGAGCACAAGACGGATTTGAGTCCCTGCTCTGCCACTTACTGAGCGGGTGAATTGAGGCAAGCCATTCTATCTCTCCAAACTGCAGTTCCCTCACCCGTCAAGTGGGGATAAAACAACAGCCACTTTCCACAGTGATGGTTACAGGACACATCTCTTCTTGACAGCCCCTATATAAAATGTCCTCAATCTAATGTCAAATGAATAAGGACCTTTATATGTGATGTTTGTGGGTGACCAGGTATGTATGTGGGAAGAAGGGCAAATGGGGTGGAGACCATGGAGATTAAAAGCCTGTCTTTTGAGAAGAGCCTACCTTTGAATTGTCAAGTACTGTGTGGCCTCAGTTGCTTTATCTTTAAAGTGGGAGCAGTGATCCCTTTGTCATAGATAGGGTTGTTTTAAAGTTTAAATGAGTGTGCGCTCTGGTGCACAGATGCCTGTGTGTCTGTGAGTATAATGTAATATATGACATTTATTGGGTGCTTATTATATGCCAGGCACCTTCCATTTCTCCTCTAGTACTGCTTTTTTCCTCTCCCTGATGCTAAGAGGTGGGAGGAGCAGATGCAGAGCCCACATCTTGCAGAGGCTGAGCCCACTCAGCCGCAGCCCATGGACTCCCCTTGTTTCACGTCCCGAGGAGCTCCTGCAGTGCTGGGGAGCTCCATGCAGTGTTTGAGGTAAAAGGGGAACAAATAGGACAGAAGCAAAAGAGTTGGCACTGCTTCCCCAGCACCCCAGAGCCCTGAGAGGTCATATGTCCACACCCCATCCTCACCTGCGGGCAGGGCCAGGCTGACCTAGGCTGATTTCAGCTGCATCCAGGGATTTGAGCAAGTCATAAAAATGAGGCCGTCTTAACACTAGGGTCCAGGGATCACTTCCTTGTTCACACCTTAGAGAAGCGCTTGCCATGTGTGCCTGGAGACACAACCAGGGATGTCCCCAGTGTGGGGATCATAACTGAATGTTGGATAAACAAGGTGTGTCACGGGCACATTCTGGAACCCTATGCAGCCATAAGAACAAACGAATGGCATCTCCACAATCAGCTTGAAGGAATCTTTAAAAATGAGATTTTTGAGTGAAGAAGTTGCAAAATAATTACCTTTTTTGTCATAAGAAAGAAAAAAAAACTAACTTGGACTTCCCTGGTGGTCAAGTGGTTAAGAATTCACCCACCAGTGCAGGGGACATTGGTTCTATCCCTAGTCTAGGAAGGTTCTACATGCTATGGGGCAGCTAAGCCCACGTGCTGCAACTACTGAAGCCCACACACCTAGAGCCTGTGCTCTGCAACGAGAGAAGCTTGTGTTCTGCAATGAGAAGCCTGCACATGGCAAC
Organism: Moschus berezovskii; assembly: GCF_049115385.1. NCBI lineage: Eukaryota > Metazoa > Chordata > Mammalia > Artiodactyla > Moschidae > Moschus > Moschus berezovskii. Next base: position 11,953,441 of record NC_142463.1, read on the forward strand.
GAAGAGTAGCCTCTGCTGACCGCAACTAGAGAAAGTCCTCAGGCAGCAATGAAGACCCAGGGCAGCCAATTAATTAATTTTTAAAAAACCTCTCCAAACCCAGACTTTATGTTTTTAAGAAAACAGCGGAATGATAAACGCAAAATTTAAATAGAGTGACCCTCGATAGGAAGCAATGATTTACAATGAGGGAGAAGCACACCAGAGTTTCAGTAATTTGGGAATGTTCTAGTTCTTGGGTTGGGGTGGAAACATCAGTGTTCATTTTATTACCTTCATAGTACATACACACACATTTTTATTTGAATCAGATGTTAATTTAGAAAGAGAGGAATGTCTTCAGTTCAGTTCAGTTGCTCAGTCGTGTCCGACTCTCCGCGACTTATAATATCTTGTATATAAATATATATGTGATATATACAACAACAAATCTGCCTCCTGCTTATCCAATGAGTTCTTACCATCACAGTAACAATAGTAAATATTCATATGACCCTTGGGACCAGGTCTTTCTCTAGACATTCTACATGTATTTAACCTCCATGAAAATTATTACTATTATCTGCATTTTGCAGATGGTCAAACTGAGTCAGAGAGGCCACCTCACCGAAGGATATGCACCCACTAAGTGGCAGAGCCAGGATGCACCCGCAGCCCACCCAGTTCTGGGCCTGCGTCCCTAACCACTGGACTGAGCCCGTGGTTTGCCTCCATTATCCTATTTAGTTCTTACACTGGCCCTTGCAGGGGTAGGTTAGTTATTATTCCATCTTCCAGAAGAGGAAGCCAAGCCAAACTTCTGCCGGCAGGAGGGAGCACATTCATAAACCTCTTCCCTCACCAGGCCCCCAGCAGACCCAGCTGATGGATCATGGCACAGACTCAAGACCCACCCCCTGTAGGCAGGTGTCATTAATCAATCAGGGTCGGTCCACACATTAAAACCTGTTTACCACCCCTCAGCCTGAACAACCTCCACTTCTGCAGACCCTAGAGGCCCTCCTGGCCCTTCTGTCTGAAAGGCCTCTGCCTGTCTCCCTCCCTGTCCCCCTCCTTGGCTGTGGACCACACCTGACTGCCACCAGGGCACTCCTGGACCCGAGAGGCTGGTCTTCCCACCATCCAGTGCTGCACGTCTGTTACAGATCAAAACTGGCCTTGAACAAGCCTCTGACACCCCCTGCCTTGGTTTCCCCAAATGTGACTTGGGCAAAAGGCTGCACGACCTGTACCGATCCTAAAGCAACATCTGTGTCTCTGCTTTCTGCCTGTCTTGGAGGGAGGGTGAGTTAAAGACCAGGCCCACTGGGGACCCCATTTCTGGAGAATCAAGACTTTGGGGGCCCAGCTGGCCTCACCCCTCCCTGAGCCCTGGATTATACTCCAAGCCGCTCCTAGCAGCAGCACATTGCAATAGATATTAATTGCTACATTAAATTCTATGATACTGCTTAAGAGAATGTTCATTTAATTTCCCTGCAACTGTGGTCAACCTGATCTTTAATCGAAACTGACAGGCACAATTTAAATCAGGTAGCAAACTCCCCTCTCTTTAAAGGAGCCAAGAATGGCATGAATATTAAATGGGTCAGGACAGTTGGCAACACTAATACAGTTTAAATCGGAACAAGCCTCAGCTACAGCTTTTAATTATTCATGCTCTCCTGGTAAGTCGGGCCCCGACAGCGGTGTCACCGAGAGTTCAGGCAACTTCCCCTACGTGACATGAAAGACAAGGCGGGGCGGGAGGGGGCTCAGCGTGGCCCCGGGTCCTGGGTTAGGCCCGAGCTGTCTGAGGAGGGCAGTCCAGCTTGGAGAATGTGCTTGAGGGTGGTCCTTGCTGCCTTTGGTATCACTTCAGTGCTGTTTGCAAAATCAGGGAGGGGCAGGAGTGGAAGTGGAAAGAAGCCTGGGCAGAGACAGAGGAGCAGCCAGAGAGAAAGATGAGCAGGTGGGGACAAACCCCAAGCTCAGAGATGGAGACAGACAGGCAGAGAGACAGAAACTGAGCTCGGAGCAGAGATGCACGGACGCAGAGCCCGAAGTTACATCAGAGGCACAGAGAGACTGAGCAGGGACGGCCAGGGGATGGGGGTGCGGCTCAGAGCCAGGTATCCATCTACAAGGACCACGGTGAGGAACCTGACCATCAGAAGGAAGCCGAGACTCAGAACGTGTCCCAGAGATGGTTGCCTAGGGACCAAGGGTGGAGCTTGCTTTGCAGACACCAGCTCCTGGAATAGCACAGGCGTCACTCAGCATTTCTCAGGCTGAGCCAGGTCCGTAAATCACTCGGGGCACAAAAAAACCTGTGTGCAGGCTTAGACACAGCATCTGGCAGGAGAAACGGTGGCAGGGGCGGTGAGGGGTCTGGGGAGAGGAAGGACAGACAGAGAGCAGACAAGAGAGATCAGAGATGAGCCAGACAGACGGAAGAGACAGGAGAAAAGGCTGAGAGAGAGGCCCGGAGACATAGGAAAGACGCACTCTCACGGAGCCGGGCAGAGAGATGCCCGGGGGATGGTCACAGGCAGCAGAGATACTGAAAGAACTGCCTTTGCATGCTGACCTTTGAAATGTTTGCTGACAACTTGCAGTTCTTAAGGACACCGTGCCCTCCTCTGCATGAGGCACTTACAAGGCTGTAAGACCTTTTCCCACCCACTCTGACACCCCATCCTTGCCCCCTCGCCAGACTCGCCAACTCTAGTGGGGCATTCTAGGATATTCATTATCCCCAAAGCACTGCCCTATACTAACCTAGACCACTGAATTGACCCACATAGTCGGTTATGAGGCATTTATCTAAACTGCCTCTGCCTAGTCATGTTCTCTGCCTGTATCACCTCTTGAGTGGATCCGCATGGTGTAGTACCCAGAGCCACTTCCAACTGCCAGCCCCTGGGCACAGGAGCCTGTGTCTCCATCTGCCCGATGGTGCGTGACAGTCCTAAAGGAGGACAGTGAAGCGAGGCCCAGATGACACGAGTGACAGCGTAAGGACCTGAGAGACACGGGAGAAACTGTCAGAAGAAGGACCTTTCTTCCTTAAAGGGCCTGGATCGGGGCTGTCTGCCCCAAATCTAATCCTCCACAAAATCAGCCCAGGCAGGGTTCTCTTCCGCTTTAGAAAGGACAGGGTCTGTCCCCACTCTCCTCGCTGCGGCCAAAGCCTCCAGGGACCGCCCCGGCATCACTGTTGGTACAGACTCTGTGGTTGAAATTTGCATCTGATCTCCAGAGCTGTCTGATCTCCAACCAGTGGGGCAGGTAAATGGAAAAGCGGCCGGGCTTCCTGAGCATGTTTGCCCTCCACAGCACTTAACATTTACACATGCAGGAGGAGGAGGCGAGGAGTCAGTGCCGGAAGCTGGCATGCCAGCCAGGAAGATAGCCAACTGTCTGGCTGCACCAGGCACGGGGAATGTATGAGGATTTTCATGTACAGAATCTCTGCTTCTGGGTGGGCATACATCACTGTCACTTCCGAGGACCATTTCCACTTGGGGAAGTAAGCACAGAGTCTGGCAAGAAGAACCTTCCTGGACCCTTCCACTCAGCAGCCAGCTCTGCTGGAGGAAGAACGGGCTCCTGACACCCCCTCCCACACACTCTGTGTCCCCACCAGCCCCAGACATTCAGGATCAAAAAGCACCATGTCCTGTGTTGCCTTGATGTCCCACTGGGCTGGAAAACAAGAAGGATAGCTGAGCCCAGAGAGGTGATGTGACTTTCCAGAGGTCACACAGCAAGTGGTGATGGAGCCACTTCTCTGAGGAGTGTCCCAGCCAAAGACATTGCCCCTTATGGCTATCTTACCTTGGCCCAGTGCCCTTGAACCCAAAGATCCAAAAGAAAAAACATACTCATGAGTTATCCTGTAAGATTTCACAGGCTGGTAGGGGAGCTGGTATGGTAGGACTGGCCACATAACTTAGGGGGCGCAGTGCAAAATGAAAATGCAGGGCTCCTTGTTCAAAAATTATTAAGGATTTCAAGACAGCAATAGCAGAGCGTTCAACCAAGCATGGGGACCATCTGAGCTTGGGGCTCTGTGTGACTGCCCAGGTTGTGTGCCCACGAAGCCAGCTCTGCCTTAGGGCTATAGGCACAGGGTGATGATAGAGGTGTTCATAGAGATTACGGGAGTGCCGCAGGAAGGACAGGGCCGGGCACCAGCAGTGTGGTACACAGGACAGTGGACCAGAGTGTGCACACAGAATCAAACAGACCCTAACTGTTGGACCGCTGGCAGCCTACTCAACCTCTCTGACCCTCGGGCAGGACAGTAGCTTATGGGCCCGATTAAATGCTACACAAAAAGCACTAAAGGTCCTTGGCCCACGGTACGCACCGAGTAAATGGTGATTACGCTCCTTTATGACTGATGGCTATGAACAGGGTGCGATGAGTGCAGCTCCTCCTTCTGGACGGTCAGTGGTATATTGACCAGGCCACATGGGGACCAGACAGCTCCACAGTGGGAGGGCATCCATCTGCTGCTAGCAGCTTTTTCTCGAGTTTGTATAATGTTGGACATTAGCTGGTATAAGAGGATGATGTTAGGTATTAGCTACAGTACTTCCTGCTGTAGGAGAGATGACGCAACCAGCACAAGGGGTCCGTTCCGTGTTTCATCGTCTAAGCGATCTGAATTGAGCAGTTCGCGAGAGTCAGGCACTGTCCTAGGTGCTTAACTAACAACTCAGAAGCAGCCAGCAGAGTTCCCTCAGCCTTATGGAATTCACTGGCTAATTTTTGCCACAGCAGAGCCAAAATCTCACTTTCATAAAATAATAATAACAACAATAATAATTATAAAGGGTCAGGGACCGTTATATTGAAGACTTGTGCATGCTAAGTTGTTTCAGTTAAGCTCAACTCTTTGTGACCCTATGGACTGTAGCCCACCTCTATATATCAGACATTGCAAGGGCTTTCTCTTCATTCATTTATCTTTATCCTCACAACTCTCCTGAGATAGGTACTCTTCATAACTACATTTTACTAATGGAGAAATTGAGGCTGAGAGAAGTCTGGTCCCTTGGCCAAGGTCATAAACTTAAGTTAAGCAGCATTCACTCCTTGAAAGCATACTTGTTGAACATTTACTCTCAAATGGGAAACTATGGTGATTCCAGACAGGTTCACCCTCTTTCCAAGGGGAGAGATAGAGAATACAAAAAAGAGGAAAGACAAGTGAAACAACAAAATTACAGGCTTTAATTAGAGCAAAAAACCCGGGGGAGGATGCTGAAGTAGAATATCCCAGGCCTAGATCGGCGTCTAGCACAGTAAATATTTGCTGACTGACTTCATGAAAAAGGAGGTCACGCAGTATCATTTTTGCCAACTCCTGAGAAATGAAGAAGAACTGTCAGACAAGGAGTGGCTGACTCCAGGTCGAGTGCTCAGCATGTGCAAAGGCCCGGAGGTGAGAAGAGTTTGGCATGTTGGAGTTACTGAAAGGAAGTGGGTGATGCCAGGACACGGTGAGAAAGCCAATGGGTAGCATGAGAGGAGGTCTAGAGAGGTAGGTAGAGATCATGTTCCTGGAGGCTACCAGGATAAAGGAGCTTGGGATTTCTCACAAGGACAAAGGGAAGCCAATGAGCAAAGGATACCGGGCTATTTACACTTTAAGGAGATCACCGTTTGCCTTGGGAGGGGTGGCGCACTAATCATGGCCACTAGTTCTTTGCTGTTCCTCTCATCAATAGACAAAGTCTGTTTCCCCTCCCCTCAAGTTTAGCCCTTGGCCTATTTTGACCAATAAAATGCAGCAAAAGTGATGCTGAATAATTTTCAATATGGAACCTTAAAAGATCTCTAGCTTCTGTTTTGGCCACTTGGAATTTTTCCCATTAGAACCCAGCCTCTTCGATGAAAAGCCCAAGCTACACAGAGAGGCATGTGGCAAATGAAGGCATTCCAGCTAACAGCACCCGCTTAGCTTCCAACTGCCAGCCAGGTAAAGCCTCAGAAGACTGTAGCCCAGTCAACACTATATGAAGCAGAATAAATGCTTGCTGAGCCCAGTTAACTCGCAGACCTTTGAGAGACAAATGGGGGGTGACTGTTTTAAGTCGCTAAGTTTTGGGGTGGTGTGTTACACAGCAATAGATGACTGGGACATGGAGAACAGATTGAGGGAAGGCAAAAGCAGATAGACATGATTTGAATTCAGAATTCAATGACTCCAAGATCCTGCTTCTATCTGCCATGCCATGTAACACCAAAGCCTCTCTGATCACTGATGCCATACGTTAACTCTCCTGTCCATCGGCCAGCCAAGCTCTGAGACTCAGGTCCCTTTTCTCTCCAGCTCTGATATCCATCAGCCATCTCCGTGTACTGACCCTTCCGAAGGGACCCGGCTTGGCTGAGGTCTTGGAGCTGGCAGGGCATGTAAGGATCGCTGACCATCCTGCCTTCACAGCCCTGCCTGTGTCTTTCATCCTAGCCCCAAAGTCAGAGCTGGCCTGGAGGGAGAGCTTCCTCCCTCCCCTGGCCCTGGGGAGCCGGCCGCTGCCCTACCAGCTCTCCCCTGCACTCAGACGTGACTCACTGACCTTTACGAGCCTGAGACTTGATGGGCCTGGTGTTTTATTAACCTAATAAAAAGGCAGCCTGGTTCAGGGGCTTAACATTTCTGGAGAGAGGAAGTCTCTGCCCCCCGGGCATTGGGAAGAAGAAATACTATCTTGGGCCCAGCTCCCCCAGCACTGCTTTCTGGGACCTCTTATAGGGAGGCAAAGAGCAATTCATTGTATTCCCCATCAAACAGCAGCAGCAAGCCACAAAGCTTAATTTAATTTTGTAATCAGTGAAAGCGCAGGCAGAGGAAGACTGCTCACTGTTTTTTCCACTTTGCTTTTTAATAGGATATCTGACAGCACACATAATACAGTGGCTTTATGCAATAAAGAATGCGCGCGCGCACACACACACACACACGCACACAGGCACACACATGCACGCACGCACACACATGCACTCGCACACACGTGCATGGCAAGGCGGCTACGAGAGAGAGGAAAGAATCTGAGTTTTGGAGGCCTCAGAACTGCTCCCTTGCTCACTTTGTGGCTTTTGGATAAGTCACTTCACTTCTCGGTGCCTCTTTAGCTAACAAAGGCATTTTCCTTATCTTTCTTAGATTTAATGAAAATAACCTTAATATACATGCTAAGGAAGGTACAGAGTCTCATTGAGTTTTAGTAACAGGCCTCATAGTGGCTACTATTAGCATTTCATATATATAAATATATGAAATATATTAAATCATATACAAATAATGTAAATAAATATATATGCATATAAAATAGAGGAGGGACTCAAGGCAAAGAATGGTTTTTCCCAAAGACACACAGCCAGTAAGTGGGCAGAGCTGTGTATCAAGAAGGCTTTTAGTTACAAGCAACAAAAACTGACTCTAAATGTCTAAGCAGGAATGATAATCTTCCAGTGGATGGTGAGTGTCCAGAGAACTGTCTTGAGCCTGAGCTTCCAAAACCACACAACAGAGTTGTTCTGACGAGAAAGCCACCTCTGTCGCCTCCCCTCCTGCCAAGTACCAGGCCAAGCTGTTTGCGCCACAGCTGAGAGCTTGCATTTTGTGCACCTGCTCCTGGGTTTTCAGTACCAATGCCACTTCTGCCCCAGGAATTCTATCCTCTACCCCTGCCACCCACCCAGAGCCAGCAACCCTGACACTCCTGCTTAACAGCAAAATGCATTCCATAGGAGCCCCCATTCCCAATTTTCTCTTCATTTTCTCAGCGAGTCTGTACAAGTGAGTTTGGCTGATGGAGCCCAGGTCAACTGCCAACTGTCTGGCTATAAAGGGGGCTGGGAAAGCAGCCTTAGAGATGAAGAGCATGTGGCCTGGAGGCCAACCAAACACAAGAGGAAGGGCCAGGGGTCCATACGGCCAAAACCAAGGCAAATGTCTGCAACCCACTGGATTGACACCAGCAGAGTGACTTAGAGCCTGCCTTTGGCTGGGCCAGATGAGGAGGTGGCAGGAATGAGCTGTGTCCAGCACAAGGGTCTTTTTCAAGGTGAGGGTGAAGCGGACGGGGCAGATGGCACTTCACTGTGGTGGCAGCTGGGGTGGAGACTCAGGTGAGCAGTCCCTAAGTGACCACAGCTCTTACCAAATGGTTTTCAGGTCACTGTGAAGTCCAGTTAATTTGGGCTCAACTGGTTCCCAGTGAGAGATAATATGGACTAGAACTTGAAGAGAAGCCCTTTTTTGTTCATTGGGTACTTTCATTTTTGTTTTAAACATTTTATTTTGTATTGAGGTAGAGCCGATGAACAATGTTGTGACAGATTCAGGGGCACAGCAAAGGGACTCAGCCATACATATACGTGTATCCATTCTCCCCCAAACTCCCCTCCCATCCAGACTGCCACATAACATTGAGCAGAGTTCCCTGTGCTATACAGTCAGACCTTGCGGGTTATCCATTTTTAATATAGCAGCGAGTACATGTTTCGATCTCAAACCCAGCAACAATCTGAGATATATTTATTTATCCGGCTGTACCGGGTCTTAGTTGCAGCATGCGGGACCTAGTTCCCTGATAAGCTATGGAACTCAGGCCCCTTGCATTGGGAGTTTGGAGTTTCAGCCACTGGACCACCAGGGAGGTAGAACGGAAACCCTTATAGCCCCATGCACGAAGATATCTGTGTCCCAAGAACCTCATCTCTAGATATGGCCCTGCCTCTGACCTGATGCCTGGTCAAACCAACCTGCTTACCAGCTCCTGAGCACACCCTACGCTTCTCACCTCAGTTCCTTTCCACGTGATTTCTCCCTGTCCAGAGTGTCTTCCCTTTCTCTGAGTGCAAGCCTCGTGCATTCTCAAAATAATAATAATGTGCATGTGTGCACATTTTAAAAAATTTTTCTCTATGCCAGGCCCTGCTCTGAGTATCTTCATATGTTAACTCATCTGAAACAGAAATCCTACAGAATAAAGTAAAGCATCATTCCCATTTTACAAGAGAGGCAATCCAGGAACACAGAGGTTGAGTAACTTGCTTAATGACACACAGGGGCCATGCCTGTCCCCACTATGTTTCACATCCACGCAGATGGCCCCTCTTGTGTGAGACTTTCTAAAAGGGCTCCATGTCCAGCCCAACCTTCCCTCCTCTGGGGTCCCACAGGCCTGTTCCAGCAGGGTCAGTTGCTTTCATTTTGGTGATCTGCCTCCCCCACTAGACTGAGGGGCAGAGACCGCGTGTGTGTTATTTGCTTTTTAATCTCTGAGTCCTCAGTGCGTCTCTCAGTCTGGTGCCAAGAAGATGCTCTATGCTTGCTGAATCACTGAGTGAGTTTGTTGAGTAAACACGCAGGGTAAAAACAAATCGTGGCCAGAAGATCTTAATTACCGGAGAGGGGAAATGATTCAAAATGCTCATGTCCTAACGATCTTCCCCTCAACATCTACAGGCTCACTCCTCGGGTGATAGTCTTCTGAGGGCCTTGCCTAGGGGTTGCTGTCACCCTGACCCATGAAACAAGCACCCTCCACAGCAGTCACGCAGAAATTCTCTCCAACCATTGGGTATTTGGGGCTTTTCATTAATTAAGCCTGGCGACCCTCCATATTAATTAGAAAGAAAGGGAAAAAGGAAATAAGAAATTACATTAACATTGATTGAGAACTTATTTTGATATTTTTTTATGTGGTTCTCAAACACTGTTTTGGACTAGCTGCACTGGAATACCTGCAGATTAAAAAAAAAAAAAATACAGATTCTTGAGATCCTTACCATGAAAATTCTGGTTCAGTTGGAATAAAGTGGGGCCTGGTATCTGACTTTACAGGTGATGCCTGGTGTTTTCCCCTCCCAGTTAGGCTTGGGAACTCATGTGTGTGGTACTTAGTTGCTCAGTCATGTCACCCTTTGCGACCCCATGGACTGTAGCCCACCAGGCTCCTCTGTCCGTGGGGATTCTTCAGGCAAGAATACTGGAGTGGGTTGCCATTCCCTCTTCCAAGAGATCTTCCCAACCCAGAGATCAAACCCAAGTCTCCCGCAATGCAGGCGAACTCTTACCGTCTGAGCCACCAGGGAAGCCCTGGGAACCCATACTTTATATCGTGTTTTTCAACAGAATGCCATGAAGAGCGGATCGTTAGTCCCTCTACACAGATGGGGCTGCAGAAGTCAAATGCTTTCCCAAGGTCAGGCACTGGAAGACGGCAAGCTTGGGCTGGGGGAGAGAGAGGTCTTTGAGGGACTGGAACGCTAGCATGGAAGAAGCAAGTAAGAAGACTGGAACAGTAAGAGAAGATCACGTTTCCTTTTTCTCTAATCACGGACGCCTCCTTCCCCTGGGTCAGCCTCCTGGCCCCCAGCTCCCTCATCTGCTCTTGTCCTCGGCTGAGACAGTCTGCTCCAACCAGCCTTAGTTCTGCCCCCAGTCCATTTTTCCCTCCAGGTATGGGGTTCTGCTCTCTGCTACCTGACGCCTGGCGGGCAGCCTTCTCCCACCCTGCTTCAGTGACACCCCACACAGGACTGCATCACACAGCTCTAGCAGCATATATGACTGTGTCTTTAAGAGGCTGCCCACTGTCTCAGCTCCAAACCTAGAGAAGCCCGTTTGAGAGTGAGCAGAGTGACTTACCAGGCCAGAATGGGGCTCATGTTATAAAACGTAAACCTAACAAGTGTTTGCAAAGCACCTGCTATGACTCACACAGCAAGATAAGAGAGGGCCCCTGCCCTGGGAGTTCACTGTCTTGTTAGGAATCAAGACACTCTCAGAAACAAAGAACAACCCTCGTGATCAAAACATCCTAGAACTCAAAGGAATGCTCAGATTGGGGGAAAGACAGGGCTGGAACCATTCCTGCGAGCAGAGCTGGTCACGGAAGCAGAAGAGGGAGTCCAACTAGAATGTTTACTCAGGATTTCAGTGGCTGCTGGGGTGGGGGAGGAAGTTTTGGGGGCCCCTCCCCCAGCAAATGGGGTATAGAATAGGAGCCCCCCCACAGAAGCAGCACTCAGTAGGGCCAAGCCCGATGCCATGTCCTTCAGATATCACCTCCTCAATCCAAATAGCAGGCCATTTGGCAGATGAGGAAACCGAGGAGCAGAGAGGGGATTGAACTTGCCCAAGCTTGCACTGCTAAAGTAGAAGTCCTGGAATTTGGGGGCACAGGCAACCTGGCTCCAGGGTCCATGCACCTGACCACATTTTTGTCTTTCCTCTCCAAGCAGAAAAGTGCAAGAGGTGGGAGAGTCCAGCACGGATTTGGAATGGGTTCAGCTTCCACTGTGGCTGCTCCCTGGCGGGAAAGAAGGGGAACTGGACCTGAGCTGACACTGCAGGTCAGCTTGAGCAGAGAGGATGGTGCTGGCAGAGGGAATGTTGGTTCTCCTGCAGATGGTAGAGAGCTGTTAGGGTTTCTGAACCAGGCAGCAATGGGGTCACAAGCACAGGGCTGCAGGAGACCAATCTGGCCCTACTGTATAGAGTAGACAAAGGTGCAGAACATTTTCTGTAAAGCAGGGGCAAGATCAAGGGCTTGCACCCCAAAGCTGGGAGGGGACGGCAAGAAAATCGAGAGGACAGACACTCCTGGATGTGCCCCATCCTATCCTTCCCCTTCCCCTGGCCACAGCCACCTCTCCCTGCCATTGGCAAGCTGACTGCCTTTGGGCAAGTGACTGCCTCTCTGGCCATCCATAGAATCAGGGGAGACTGTAGAGGTCATATGAGGCTGGGATTGTCAGAACCGAGGCCAGCAAACCGTAAACACTGTTCTAATAGGAGATGACGCTTCTGTGCCCACTGCCGTCTTCTTTCCCTTCATCTGTTTGGTTGTTGATCTCCCTACCATCTATTTTGAATCTCCCTGTAGGCTTTTATCAGTATTTTTGTAGCAAGTGACCTCGCATCACTTGCAGATGTAGGCAGGATCATAAATTATAGAGGAATGAAGGAATGCTCTCTCAGCCCATGCCTTGGCATTTCGGCTTGGTCTCTGCCTCTGGTTACACACCTGTTTATCTGCTCAGCGGTAACCTCTGCCTGCTCCCTGTTGTGGCCTGTGGATCTGCCCAGACCCCTTTGTGGAATGCTGCCCAGTCCCTCCAGAAGTCTACAGGCCTCTCGGCCACTCGCCACTGCTTGGTGGTCTCCACGTCCTGCCCCCGCATCCCACCTCCCCTAATGAGAGTACATTTGGAAGAAGACCCAATGACTCAAGGTCACTCATCCCATCCCTGGAAGGGATATAGGGCCTGACCAGGCCAAGCTCAGCCCAGGTTTGGGCCTGAGATGCTTGAAAAATACCTAAGGACAGAGGTCCAGAGGGCAGGATGCTGACTAGAAGTAGGGAAAGACTGCTCGGAGAGTGTTGGATGGAGGCGCAGGCCCAGGAGTCATCTCTATGGAGGGTTGTATTTGAAACGGAATGCTTCTGCTATTTTGGTGTCTGTTGACTTGCCTAATGTTGCGAATTAACTGTTGCTAAACATTCATCATGATACAGATAATCTTAAATATATCACATATTGCATTCACTCAGTGACAACTACTCATTTTTTTGCCAGGTACTGTGCTCAGCCCTGGGGCTACAGGATTCAAGTAAACAGACGTGGTCACCACCCTCCAGAGCTTAGAGTTTGAAGGGGGAGTAAAGGGGGTGTGGAGGTGCAATTATCCAAATTTAACTATAATTTTGGAAACTTGCAGGAGAGAAAGGATGAAGAAGCTAGCCTGGTCTGGGAGTAAAGGAAGTTTTCCCTGATGAAGTGACTTTTAAAGTCAAAATATAAGGAATGAGAAGAAGCTGGTGACATAGGAAGTAGGGGGGAAAGCATGCTAGCAGAGGGAACAGCCCCTATGAGGACCCTGAAGCAGGGAGGAGCTTAGGCCAAGGGAGAAAAAAATGGAACCAGGCCCATGGGGTTGCTACATACTGAACAAGGGGAAAGTGGGTGCTGAGACGAGAGCTGAGTGGCAAGCGTGACCTCATCACAAGGGTCTTAGAGGCCATGATAAAGATTTTAGACTTCATCATAGGAGCACTGGGAAGTCATTGAGTGTTTTGATGCGAAATGATGTGGTCAGATCCATGCTTTAGGGCAATCTCTCAGGCTCTGTGTGGAGAAGAAATGGAAGATGGGGTGGTTTGAGGAGACCTGAGTGCAATCGCATCCCTGGTCCAAACATTTCTGTTTAATTTATTCAAGAAATGTGCTCTCCATGCCTGCTCCATGCCTCTGCGTTCATTTTCTATTTCAGAAAAGGCTACCACCTGCTGTCCAATGGTTCTAACCAGAATCTGGGAGCACCCATGACTCTACCTGGTCCCTCACCCTCCTGCATCCATCTGTCTCCAAGTCCTGCTCTTCCATTTCTTCCCTCCATCCCCTCGGCCACTGCCTCCTCCCCTAGGCGGGTTGCTGTTGTCTCCCTTCTCAGGCACTGCCACAGCCCCTGGGCCCCACCCCTGCCCTCAGGATCCCCCAGCCCAATCCACCTCCACACCAGGGTGAACCACAAACCATTCTCAGACCTCCCTCTTCCTCATTACCCCAAAGACCCCCAAAGGACTGTGATCCCATCATGACCTGGCCCTGTTTCTGCCTCCGGAACCTTATCTCCTGCTTCACTTCTCCCCTCCTGACCCGCCCCATGCCCACTTCCACTCCTCCAAAGGTGCTGAACCAGTGCTTTCTTGCCTCCAAGCCTTTGCCTATGCTGTTCCCTCTGCCTGGAACACTGCTCCCACTCTCCTGAGTCTGGCCAGCTCATCATACTCCAGACCCAGGCTGAATGTCACTCATCCGTTCCTTCACTAAGTTGACACATATTTGTTGATCTTTAAAATGTGCAAGGGGGTCCAGGGGGAACAGGAAGGACACAGTCCCTGCCTTCATGCAACTTACAGTCTGGCCTCAGGGGGTAGAGCTATATATCTGCTATATGCTTCCACAGCTCCCGTATGTCTGCATGCAGGAATGCATCATGACTGCTTCTGTGGGTTGCTTCCTCCCCGAGCCTGCCAGCTCTACAGGCCGAGGGATCAAAACACCTAGTACAGTCCTGGGCACATAGTAGGTCTTCACGTGCCACTAGATAGAGGTAACTAAGACAGTCTCTGCCATGCCTGGGTGAATGTGAGGTCTCATTGAGCAGCTGGAGGAGTTGCGCCCACATAGCTGGGCTGTGAGTTCACTGCTGACAGCCCCACAGCTGCCCCTGTGCAACTTCTTTGCCCACCCCCACCATCATCCGGAGCACTAGCATCATCCCTGCAGTCTCCTCCCTGTCCTTGCCGCCCACCGCCCCCAGGCATGCAGAGCGGAACAGCCAGAGCACCCTTTTCACTCCCAGACTAGAGCAGGGGCACTGCCACGCCTGGAAACTCAGCATTTCCCTGCAAAATGTTAATGAATATGTGTGTGTGTGTGTGAATTAGCCCGAATGTTAACCCACCCAGCCTTGCATCCTGTGCCCAGCAGCTGAGGCAGGTGACTCAGCCCACCTGCCTCCCCTCTCCCTGCTCCGCCCAGTGGAGTTGGACTTCTGCCCTTTAGGGGAAGAAAACAGCTTAGTGCTCACCATTGAAGGGGAGCAAAAGAAGTTGCTCCTGGAGGGAGAAGATGTGTGTTTACTCACTAAACACAAAACCAGCTTTACTCCTAACCCCAGCTCCACGCGGCTCCTTCTGGGTCACAGGACCAGGGTGCCAAAGGCAGATGCTGGGACTTCCAACATCCGTCTGTGATATACGGTGCCTGGTCTCCTGCCCCACCTCCCTGCTTTTTACTATTGGGGTCACTAGGAAGCTTTTTGGCCATCTCCTGCCCCCAGTCCTACCCTGGTTAGTGGGGGATCCCAGGGGCCCCGGTATTCCACTGGGCACTCTCAGGCAAGCCTTCACTACCTAAGCCTTAGTCTCTGCAGCTGAAAATGCAAATGAGAATGCCCTCCACGTGGGTTCCGGCCTACACTCAGTGAGATCACAGGCCCGCGGCCCAGTACGCATCAGTGAGCATCCGCGTCCTTTCTTTGCCCTTCAGCTGCACCTGCTGATGCCTGACTCTGCCCCTGAAGATGCCGGCCCACCCAGGTCCCTACTTCTTCCCAGGAAGGTAGAATAGCAGGACTATGGCTTGTCCCGACTGGACCGGCAGGTAGCTAACACATCTAGTGTCCTAAATATTGTACCCATGTAATTCACTTAACTCATGACCACCCTGGAGACGGTGCATCACTTTCATTTTACATTTCCCTTGGTTTAGGGAAACCAAGGCACAGAGAGGTTACATAACTTGCCCAAAGCCACACAGCTAGTAAGTGGTAGTGCCAGATTTTTTCTTTTTTTAAGATTTTTCTGATGTGAACCATTTTTAAAGTCTTTATTGAATTTATTACAATATCGCTTCTGCTTTATGCTTTGGGTTTTTGGCCACAAGGGATTGCTATCTTAGTCCCCTGAGTGGGGATCAAACCCATACCCCTGCATTGGAAGGCAAAGTCTTAACCACTGGACCACCAGGGAAGTGCCAGAGCTAGATTTTGAAACCTGAGAGTCTACTCTGAGTCCCACACTGCATCTGCCTTCTACACAGATGTGGCATCCTCTTCTGGGTATTGTTGTTTCTGTCATCAGAGGTCACAATGCCAAGGCTGTCTGCCAGGCTTCTGAGCCAGACCACCTCCTAGAATCCCTCACTGTCTGCCCCATCCCTCCCAGGTCTCCCACACCACAGATCAGAGCCCTGCAGCTGACCACGTCCTGCATGGCTATGTGTGAGGAGTGGGTGTGTGTGCAGCCTCACAGGTTTCTGCGTGCCCGTGTGTACAGATGCTATGGGCCACAGGGAGTGAGCCAGAGAGCCCGATGGAGACAGAGTCAGAGACAAAGAGACCTGGCTGCCAAATTCCCCTCATCTCCTACAGAGAGAGAGAGAGAGAGAGAGAAATAAAGGGATAGGCAGAAGCAGCTCAGAATTCAGGATGGATGTGCAGTGTGTGTGTGTGTAGGCACCTGTGAGTGTGTCTCCGACTCCATGGTGCCATTTGTGAGGGGGAACTGTGAATGTCAAAAGATGCATGCGAGACAGGCTGCCTCTGGGTGTGCGAGAGTGTGGCCGTGTGTCTGCTGTGCACAGGGAGGGCGTGTGCTTGTGGGCTGGGGCATGGGCGCCTTAGAGCTGTCAGCTGTGAAAGTCCCACCCCGGGACAAAAGGCGGCACTTTGAACCGGACTTCGATGACTCTGGAGGCAGGCAGGATGGGGACGAGGGAGAGACACAGGCTGCTGGAAGGGGAAGGGGCAGCGAGCTCGCGCGCTGCAGAAGCCAGTGCGCTGGACGACTTCCACCACCAAACTGTCCTGAAAGCCATTCCACCCACTGGGTCACGATCACAAAGCAGATCCTGAGGTGAGAGCCTGGCTTCCCAGGAGGAGGGGGGATGGGAGGTTGGGTGCCTCTCACAGGCACTGATAGTTTATTGATTATATAACAGCCTGGAGGCGACTGTGGTGGGGCAGTGAAAAAGCAATTTTCCTTCCCTTCTTCTTTCCGGCCAGACATCCCCCTTGAGCTAAGGCCAGCCCAGGGTGGGCAGCCAGGGTACATCTGGGTCATGCTAGCACTTGGAGCAGAAGTCCCTGTGCTTGCTGACCTCCTCGCACCTCGTGGAAGCACAGACACACGACTTAGGCCAGAAATGAGTGGCAGGGGTCTGGTCAGCCCTCCTCTCCCCGCCCTGCCCCACCCAGGCTACAGAAGCGGGCTCCTGCCAGGCTTTCAGATTGGGGCAGGATGAAACAGGCAAGTGTGGACACCCCAGGGTTGGGAGGCCCAGGCATGTGGGCAGAAAGGAGGCCCATGCCTGATCCTAAAGCTGAAGTAAGCCAGTGTCAGTTCTTTGGGGCCGTGGTTAATTCACTTGGCCTTTACTTTCCTCATCCGTGCAATGGGCGCATCTCTCCTGAGACGATTGGGAGGGATCACTTAGCCATTGCCTAGTTCACCGGAGGAGCTCACACAAGCCCAAAGGTATGTGCTGGAGATGAAGGAAACATGGCTCAACCAGGCTGGCCCCAAAGTCAACAATTACTAGCTCACAGAATCTGAGCATAGTAAGACCTAGGGGAGGGGAAGGAGGTGAGAGAGGAAGGGTGGGTGCCCAGTACTAGAAAGGCAGCCTGCTGAGAAACCGAGGTGTGCACAGTGAGGCAGGAAGCAGAGCCCCGAGAAGGGCGGGGCTTGTGTATCTGAGAACCAAGGCAGGTTTCACACAGGAGTTCCTCTTTAAAACGCGTCCTGAAAAGAGTGGGAGCTTGAAAGAGGGAGGGAGGTCGTGGAAATGGAATATTCCCCACAGAGGAAACAGCGTGCATAAAGGCACGAAGACTAATTGATACTGGAGACAAACCCTTCCTGACCCCTTCTTGCTGTTTCAAGTGTTTTCCACGTATCCACTGGTTTATTCTCTTTGGGAATCTATAGACAGACCTTGTTTCATTGCACTTTGCTTTCTCATGCTTCATGGAAGTGTGTTTTTGGTTTGTTTGGATTTTTTTACAATTTCAAGGTATGTGGCAACTCTGCCTTGAGCAAGCCTATCAGCGCCATTTTTCCAACAGCATTTGCTCATTTCGTGTCTCTGTGTCACATTTTGGTAATTCTCACAATATCTCAAATTTTCATTGTGATTATATTTCCTGTGATCTGTGAGGTTTGATGTTGCTATTGCAAAAAGATTATGGCTCAGATGGCGGTTAGCATTATTTCAAATTTATTTATTTTTAATTGGAGGAGAATGGCTAGCGTGTTTTGAAATAAAGCATTTTAAAATTAAGGTGCATACATTGGTTTTTATCAATCTATTATTTTATTTTATGATTCTTTTAGAATGCACACAAATTTTAAAGGTTATCTTCTATTTACGATCATTTCAAAATCTTGAGTATATTCCCCATGTCGTACCTCACTCATACCCAGTGGTCTGTGCCTCCCACTCCCCTTTACGGCCTTTCCACCCTCTTCCCACTTATAACCATCAGTTTGTTCTCTGCATCTGTGAGTCTGCTTCTTTTTGTTATATTCACTACTTTGTTGTATTTTTTAGATTCCTCACATAAGTAATCATCTTTCTCTCCCCAGCTTATTTCACTTAGCATAGTGCTCTCCAAGTCCATCTCTGTCATTGCAAATGGCAAACTTTAGTTCTTTTTTTATGGCTGAGTAATATCCATCACATGTGTATACCCCATTTTCTTTATACATTCATCTGGTGGTGGACGCTTATGCTGCCTCCACATCTTGGCGATTGTATAATGCTGAAATGAACAGCGGGTGCATGTATCTTTCTGGATTAGTGCTTTTGTTTGTTTCAGATGCATGCCCAGGAGTGGAATTGCTGGGTCACGTGGTAGTTCTATTTTTACATTTTTGAGAAATCTCCATACTGTTTTCCACAGTGGCTGCACCAGTGTACTCTTCTATCAGCAGTGTACAAGGGTTCCCTTTCTGCACACCCTGGCCAACATTTGTTATTTGTGTTCTTTTTGATGACGGCTACTCTGAGGTGTGTGAGGTGATATCTCATTGTGGTTCTGATTTATATTTCCATGATAATTAGTGGTGCTGAGCATCTCTTCATGTGCCTGCTGACCATCTGCATTTCCTCTTTTGAAAGATGTTTATTCAGCTCTTCTGCTCATTTTTTAATCAGGTTGTTTGTTTTTCTGATGTTGAGTTGTGTGAGCTGTTTATATATGTTGGATATTAATCCCTTATTGGTCACATCATTTGCAAATAGTTTCTCCCATTCAGTAGGTTTTCTTTTCATTTTGTTGACTGTTTCCTTTGTGGTGCAAAAGCTTTTAAGTTTAATTAGGACCCCTTTGTTTATATTTACTTTTAATTCCTTTACTTTAGGAGACAGATCCAAAAAGATATTGCTGTGACTTATGTTAAAGAGTGTTCTGCCTGTGTTTTCTTCTAGGAGTTTTATAGTATCTGGTCTCACATTTAGGTCTTTAATCCATTTTGGGTTTGTTTTCCTTT
The DNA here is from genome assembly GCF_049115385.1 of Moschus berezovskii. Classification (NCBI taxonomy): domain Eukaryota; kingdom Metazoa; phylum Chordata; class Mammalia; order Artiodactyla; family Moschidae; genus Moschus; species Moschus berezovskii. Next base: position 11,972,511 of record NC_142463.1, read on the forward strand.
TTTTTATATATGATATTAGAGAATGTTCTAATTTCATTTTTTACTGTAACTCTGCAGTTTCCCCATCACCATTTATTGAAAAGACTGTCTTTTCTCCATTGTGTATTCTTGCCTATTTTGTCATAGATTAATTGACCATAATGGCATGGGTCTATTTCTGGACTCTCAATCCTATTCCGATCATCAATTTATAAGTCTGTTTTTGTGTGAGTACCATACTGCTTTGATTACTGGAGCTCTGTAGTATAGTCTGAAGTCTGGGCGTGTGATTCCAAGATATGTACATTGTTTCTTTAGGCATAGTGCCATTGCACGCTTAGTAGACTACAGTATAGTATAAAGCTACTTTACACGCTCTGAGAAACCAAAAAATTTATTTCTTTATTTTGATACTGGCTTATCGTGGTGGTCTGGAATCAAGCCTGTGGCATCTCCAGGTCTGCACCATTCTAAAGTTCAGAAAACCGGACACAGAGAGTTAATCAAAGAACTCAAGCACACAGAACAGAAAGAGCAGGGCCTAATCAGCCAGCCGTGGAGTCCACAGAGGATTAGAGAGGAAGGCCTTGCGTGTCATTCTGAGGTGTTTAAACTGGGTGCTGTGACCAGTGGGGAAATAGCGGTATAAACTCTGGATCAAGTACTCTGCTGGCCCACGTGAAGTGTAGATCAGAGGAGGCAAAACAGGAGGCGGGGCTCGTGAGCAAGGCTCATGAGGGGCCTAAAAGCACACGGACAGAACGGCGATGCACTCTGCTCAGCGTTGCTGCTCCAAGGCACTGTCGGTCCCTTCAGTGCCACACCAGCCCCAGGAGGCAGAATCCACAGGGTCCATGGCACATGGGGGACCTCAGACTCCGAGAGCTCTGATGATTGTCACATGACTAGCATCCAGCAGAGAACAGACTCGAACCCTGTGGCACTAAATTAGCCGGCCTTCACGAGTAGTCTCTCCCACCTTGGCTGCACCCTCTCGGGAAGCCTGACCCACTGTGTACCTGGTGAACCACTCCCATCAGTATATCAAATGAGCAAAGAATGAATAAAGAAGTTCTCAGTCAAAAGCATTGGTCCCTCTGGCTCTCAACAGTCCTCAGATTGTATGAAAACAAAGACAACAGAAGTGAACCCTTGTGCTTTTCCCCCATCAATCCAAGGATGGTTCCTGGCACATGGAGACAAGGGAGCTGGGTCATAAGATGGGGAGAAGAGCTGGAGGTGTGCCCCCATCCTGAGGACTGGACTCAGGCCATCTACCACCTGAACCCTGAGTTAGCCAGACAACCTTCTCTAATTCCCAGGCTGGCAAGAAGGACACACCCAGCCCAGGCTGCGAGGCTGGCGAGACTGGCCAAGGAGCTGTCCTGAGGGAGTGCTGGATAGCTCCCGACACAGGTCCTTTGAATGCAGCAAACCTATGAGAGTGTCGGAGGCACCAAGCAGACTGCAATCCTAGAGGTTTGGGGAAATCTCACTCCTCCAGGACTGCTGTTCTGGAAGAAGCCAATGATGACTCGGAAACCCATCTCTGATATAATGCATATGATGGAAGTGCTCTTTCCAAAGTATTTTAAAAATAAGATCATATGTATAAATATGAGGGAGAGAAAGAGAGAGAATGACAGATGGACGGGGTAGTCAGTGGAGTATTTTTAATCCTGGAGTCAGGATTACGTAACGATGGGAAGAGAAAAACTAAGGCAGGTGGTGAGTCATCTGGAGCAAAGACGGGAACAAGTCTCACCCAGACTTCTTTCCCTCTCTGTCAGCATCTGCAGGTGCCCAGATCCACGGGGCCACGTCAAGGCGTCAAGGGAAGTGGGCTGGCCTGGTGAAGAACCACAGTGAGGCTGGCTCAGGCTGTGGGGTAGGGCTTGTGGACTTAGGAGTGTTGGAGAGGAAGGCAGGGCCCAACCAGCCCTTGGAAACACTCATCAATTTCCAGAGAATTGGAGAAAGCCTTGGAGTTATTTTCAAGTGAGTTCTTGGCTCTACACTGCAGACTCCGTGTTATCTCTGACGGGGACCCTGAAGGCTTCCATCAGAAGTTGCAGCCACAGCCTGGGAGACACTGTCCAAAGGGCCGCCACCATGATGGATGATAGCCTAGAGCTCTCCTCCAGGTCTGCAGAGCACTTGCCACAAGCCACCAGGCTGGTGTGAAAGCAAGAGGCTTTAGATGGGATCCTAGGAAGCCATCTGGACTGTAAAGGAAGTAGAGATGGGTGATGGAGAAGGCAGCAGTGTGCCTGTCCCTGGGGAAACTCTGAAAGAGAACACCTTCCACCTGCCCCAGGTGGTCTGCAAAGTCATCTGCCTAAGGCAGGGGCCTGGACCAGACGGCCAGGCAAGGCTCCATCTGCCTCCAGAGTTCTTCAGCTCTGGATGGATCACTGCTGAAAATACACTCAGCTGTCATAGGACTAGTGCCCATGCCTCCTTTCTTCAGCAGAAAATCTCCTGTGTGTACCCTCTGACTGTCACCATTTCTAATATCTACTCTTCACATAGCATTTATTGCAGACCAGATACCATGATTGCGGGTGTCATCACGTTTAATCCACTCTCCCACCCTACAAGATAAAGGTGATCATTCCCATTTTACAGATGTGAAAACTGAGACATAAGGTCTGTGGCTTAACTGGAATTTTAACTCAGCTTGTGTGACTCATGCTCTTAATCCTGACAACAGGGAACCTCATCCCAAAAGGTTTTGTTGCTCCAAGAGCTGACCCTTCCCCAGGGTTTTGCCCCTGCAATATGTTTGGCTGAAGCCAACTAGAATTATGGGTCCAGAGAGTCAGCTGTTAGTCCCAGGAACAATGTTGTTTGTCTAGAATTCAGCCTATAAGCAAGAATCCGCCAAGAAAGTGGCCTCCACACTACAACCCAGGCAGGGACCAGCCACCTACAGTCACTGTCCAGGGATGCTCTCAAAACTCTGGACTGGATGGAGCAGCTGCAGGGAGGGTAGGTGATGCAAATCAGAGACAGCCTTATCTGTCTTATCAGGGGCCACCACTGTTGGCTTCCAAGCAAACAAAGGATCTTCTCTTTTTTGGTTGCCATGGAAAGGTCCTAGAGAGGCCAAACAGCAGGCTGTGCAGGAGGCAGGGTCTGGGACAACTGGTCTGGATTCTGAACTGGACCAGGCTGCTCTCCAGCCCCATCACCTGCTGCTAAGAGAGGAGAGAACCAGAGACCCAGAGGGGAAGTCAAGGGTTAGGGACCACAACAGAAAAATAGAAAGCCCAGAACAGATGTGTGTTGTGGCAAAAAAAAAAAGTGAGAGTGGGGGGAGGGGCATGGGGTGGTGCCTGAGACAGAGAATCCACTGAGCTAAAAAATATTGATTGACCTTCCCCTTCATGTGCCAGGCATTGTTCTAGGTGCTGAGGATGCAGCCATGAGTGAGGCAAGGCCCTGCTCCCATAAAGAGTCCGGTCCAGTCCAGTAAAAGGTCAGGGTAGAAGAGACGTGATTTCAGAGAGCAATGAGAAAATAAAATGGGGTGAAGGGATAGAAACACCGAGAACCAGGGAGACGGCGATAGCAGGGAGGAGGTAGACGATGCCACAGGGACCATGAGTAGACCAAAGCCCGGGAGGGAGAAGAAAAGAAGATGAGGGAGATGGGGGGGAGGTGGAGGGGAAGGAGAGGAGGAGGAGGCATAGGGAGAGAACCCACAAGAAAAGTGACGCCAGAGAAGCCAGGGGCTGCAGGGGCCACGAGAGAGATACAACAGACACGATGCCTGAGACACAGTGGCGGGCGAGCAAGGAGACAAAGGCCGTGGAGCTCTGCTTTGACTCGAGGAGGCTGAAGACAGAGCAGAATGAGAAAGGAGTAAGCAGAGAAAATTAGAAACCCAGACAGAGACTGTTGCCATCACTGATTATGGAATGGAGTTTTCAAAATTGGCCCTGGATCCATGAATTCCAACCTTCTCATCGTCTTCTCATTGTTACTTTTATGAGCCTCCCCGATGGGCCCTAAAGTTTGAAAGATATTTGTCTACCAAACAATCTGCATTTCATAAGTAATAATTAACTAATTCGCCTTCCCATTCTTTATTCATCAAAAACATCTCTAACTGGCGATCAGAGTTTCAGAGCACCAGGGGTTCACTCATGTTGCCATACTGGGTTGCTGTACTTCCAGCCAAAAGCAAAGAAATCTGCCATTTGAGTCATCAGCCTTGTACCGTCTGATCACAGGTAAATGCATCCTTTGTGTTGAGTTCTGGGGGATGTTGACAACAGTTCAAAAGACCCAAAAAGAAGCCCTGCTGTCTTCAGAGACCCCAGAAGATCCAAGGGCCCGGTGTTCGGATGACAGTCCCAGCAAGTTTCTTCATCTTGCCCGGCACTGGGCTGTGCTACCTGCGCTGAAGTCCTGGTGAAGGTGAGGTCCTTCTTGGGGAGTGCATGGCCAGAAATGGATGCACACCGTCTATCTCGGCAGCCTTTTACATGAAACCTACAGCAATTAAAACAACAGCATAAACGCCTCCGTTTAGCCATCTGGCTACTGAGTTCTTGCCTTCCTCTGGGCCATGCTTGTCGAGGGAAGATAGTTCTTTCCTCCTGACTTGCTATAACTTATCTTATTCTTCTTCCTCTCAAATAAGTCTCTCAAAAGCCCTCTGTTATTTTCCAAATGGTCCAAACCAATGACTTTCTTGAACTCATATCTCTTTAGCGTTTAGTAATGTAGATGTAGCCCTTCCTCACGAAGTTTTCAGATGTTATACTGAGGTCCAGAAAACTTCAGGGTGCAGGCAGGTTTGTCCATGTACCTGCTGGGGCAGTCTCAAGTCTGGGGTGGGTGGGTGACCCTGCCTGATGCCAGCCGCTCATCCCACTTGCTCTTGGTTTTTGTCTCTTGGCTGCCCCTGTCAATTTTGATCCCTAAAATGACCTATGCAAATTGGCATTTCTTAATGTACCATCCGGGTCTGAGACCTTGGCCATGCTCCCAACTCTGCTCACAGCAACTGCCCTCCTCAAATCATGCTTTCTCATGAAACACCAGCTGTGGTTGGGATAGACACAATGGCCAAATCAGCACCCTACCTCTGATCTCCCACTCATGCATGGACTCACTCTGTCCCTCACTTGGAAACGTTCAGGCCTTGTCAGTCATTTCTGCCTATTAAGCTCCCATTATTCTTTAAGGCCCACTTCCTTCCTATCCCCTATTGCAGGGAGACAATTAGATAGCACATGTAAGATCCCAGGGGTCCTCCAGAACAGCCAGTAGCAGGCAGAAACTGACAGACCTAAACCTTGAGAGAGTCCAAGACAACAAGCAGAAAGAGTACATCTTTAAGCAAGCATGAGACCAGGAAGAAAAGACCCAGTCAGAAGAGTCAGAAACCAGAGAGACGTTGGGGCAAACTGGGGATGAGAACAGGGGTGAGAAAAAATGAGATGCTGTTTCACCGCCATGGTCAGAGTTGACTGAGGTTCCAGAAACTCAGCATTTTAGCCATGAGTCATGGTGCGTGAGTGGGCACCATGTAAGTCAAAGGCACAGGATCAGGGTATGTTTAGTCTTTCAGTCATGTCCGACTCTTTGAGATCCCATGCTTCTCTGTCCATGGGATTTCTCCAGGCAAGAATACTGGAGTGGATTGCCATGCCTTCCTCCAGGGGATCTTCCCAACCCAGGGATCGAACCCAGGTCTCCTGCATTTCAGGTGCATTCTTTACTGACTGAGCCACCAGGGAAGCCTGGGGTCAGGGTGGACAATCCCTAGCTGCTATAAAAGGCCTCTCTCTCATCATGCTCAGTAGCAATCTCTCTCTGTCTCTCTCTATCTCTCCTATAATCTCCCAAAGCATTTCATCTTATCACCATTCATATGTTACTTATGGTTGTCATTTGTGTATAGAGGCTATTTTTTTTTCTTCTCTTGAAAACACAAAATTTCACAAATATTGGTGACATTAACTCCCCAATTATATATTAAAATTAGGAGAAAATTCTATTTAAAGACAGACTTAAATAAATGCAGTGTCAGGGGACAGATTTATTCCCTTCTCACTTTCAACCTTGTCTGTAATTAATTTCTAACTTGGAAATCCCAGGTTCATTTATTTATTCCACAAACATTTACTCAGTGCCTATCATATGCCAGGCACCATGCTAAGATCTTGGGTGCCGAAAGAAATAAGACACAGTCCCTGCCCTCTAGAAGCCTATAGTAAAGATAAAAAGACAGGTAAATACACGGTTACAAGACAAGGTGAGAACCATTCATACAGAGAGATGCGCTGAGTGCTTGGGAAATATAGAGTAAGGGCGATCAGCCAAGACCTTGAAGGAGGTAGTGGTCAGGAGAACCAAGGGTCATCCTTCCCTGAATCCTGAAGGACATGGGGTAGTTGGAAAAGGGTCGGAGAGGAAGAGAGAATTTCAATCAGAATGATTAACCCCAGAGAAAAGGGAGAGCATGATACAGAAATTAGTGGTTGTTCAGAATGTTTAACAATGGACTGCTTATTGGTGCAGTGGGAGGGAGAGATGGGAGGTGTGGCTGGCTGGAAAGGGAACTGGACTGGGAACTTTCATTCAACACTAGAGCATTTATATCATGTATCCTCATGTTATGCCAGGTATTCCAATCCCTTTGAAAAGATTTAAGCAGGAAATAATGTGACTGGATTTGAGAGATGGGTAGAATCCTTTCTGGCCAATGTGGAAACAAGTTAGGAAGACACTGCAGTGGTTCAGGTGAGACATGATAAAGTCTTGGGTAAAGGCAGTGGGGATGGAGAAAATGAACGAATTAAAATGGCATTAAGCATAAAGAGTCTCCAGGCTTCAAAGACTGACTGGATTGCAAATTTTCTTTGAACATGTCCTTATGTCAGCAGCCTTCCTGGGTTGTGTTTGCTCTGCCTTGGGCTCTGGTTTTTGGAGCTAATGAACAGCATGGACTCAATTCTATCTTATCCCCTGCGCCAGCAACTCATGGACTGACCAGCCTCTATATTCAAACACACAGAAACTAGTTTTCGCTTGCTCTTGGTTTTATTAGAATCGGATGTCACTCCAGCCTTCTAGTTCCTCCAGTGAAAGCCAGATCAAATTCCATAGTCCAAAAAGACAATTTTCTGAAACTAACTTCAGGTTCACAATCCATCCCTACCCTCTTCCACTTTCCATTATTGCCATTCTTCTCTTCTCATTGCTTCAAAGAGCACTGGTGACAAATATGGCTGTTTGGACTCAATCCCATCCTTCCCTTGACTGTTTTTAACCAATCAGGATCAAAGTTTATCTTGGTTGCCAAGGGGAACCATGCTATTAGTTATCTATTCAGCCATCTTTGAAGCTTACCACCAGTGTGAAAGTTACTTTGCATTAAATTCTAAGGGAGTGCTCATTAACCCGATTATGCTAGAAGAAGCAGTTCTAATGTAAGCAACTCTTAAAGGAAACTTTTTCCCTCTTGAATATTTTAGACATATTTTGTAGAGTAGAATTCATTTTTAAAGAAAATTACATGGTGTTTTTCTGACAAGCAAAAATAGATTGAGGAAAGAGGGGGAGGAGGGAGGAAGAGAGAGAGAGACTACCTGAGCACAGATTAAGACAGAAATAAATAGAGAACAAATATGACAGAGACAGAGTGGGCAAAGACTCCTTCCTATCAGAGTTGCTGTTTTCTAGTTGCTATCAGGCAACGCTTCGGAGATAGTCTATAGAACAGATCATCAAAGCCACTTTTTTATACTTGATAAAATACACCAAGACTCTGTAACAATTGTAGATTAGGGAAGAGGCACCACCAACAACTGTTGATCCTGTAGTTTTTCACTTCTGATTTTAATGCTTCCAAAGGCCACTGTGACTTTAAAGCTTTAGCTTTCTGTTCAATATATGGTATGTCTTGGTGCCATTAGCCAGGATCATAACTCAGTCAGGGCTGAAATGTCAGCTTCCTCCCCGGTTTCCAATCTGTGCCTGCCTGCTTGCCTGCTCAGTTGCTTTAGTCATGCCCTTCTCTTTGCAACCCTATGGACTGTAGCCCTCCAGGCTCCTTTGTCCATGGGATTCTCCAGGCAAGAATACTGGAGTGGGTTGCCATTTCCTTCTCCAGGGGATCTTCCCAACCCTGGGATCGAGCATGCATCCCTTATGTCTTCTGCATTGGCAGTGGGTTTCTTTACCACTGAGCTACCTGGAAAGCCAATCTGTAACTTGTTCTGTAACTTCCAATCTGTAACTTATCCTAATTCTCTTTCCTCCCAGCTCTAGAAATCCTAATGTTTTCATTCTTTCACTGATAAAGACCATGATGAACTTGGTATCATAAAATCAGTTTCAGGGAGGAATGGAGTAGGGCAGGAGGGACATCAGCCCCCTTCCACTTCTCAAATAATCCTGTACTCATGTGTAGCAATGATTCAGGACCATGGACAACAACTGATGCGGTAGCCCTTTTCCCTTCCCCAACCATTGACATTATGTTTTGCTTTGGAAGAGTTTAGGGAAATTAAAACACTTAGCACTGAAGATAGATGATGGAGGAGGTGTTGGTAAGATATTTTATGCCATTAAAATGTACTGAGCTAAATGTGTTGAAATTTTATCTTCTATATCTGATTGCATTGACTGAACTTTTGCAAAGTTAGGGGTGCTTGCTGTGGATCAGGCTCAGGGCCATATGCTGCTGCTAAGTCACTTCAGTCGTGTCCGACTCTGTGTGACCCCATAGATGGAAGCCCACCAGGCTCCCCCGTCCCTGGGATTCTCCAAGCAAGAACACTGGAGTGGGTTGCCATTTCCTTCTTCAATGTGTGAAAGTGAAAGTGAAGTCACTCAGTCGTGTCCGACCCTTAGCGACCACATGAACTGCAGCCTACCAGGCTCCTCCATCCATGGGATTTTCTAGGCAAGAGTACTGGAGTGGCTCAGGGCCATATAGCCATTAGTAATAGATCTGGGACTCTGATCCATGCCTATCTCACTGTAACACTCACTCTTAATGATAATACAGAGGCTCTTTCTCTGAATGGAGCCCCTTAAAGTGAAGGAGTCAGAATCTCCAGCCTAGGGGGTTTCTCAGATTCTGACCTTATATGATCTTATATTCTGTATGCTCTATACCAACACTAAAAAAGGTATCTCAAAGGGAAAAGGATTAAGCAAAAGAAGAATAAAAAAGAAGCAAGTCATTTTGAAAGAAGAAAACCTATCCCTTTTCCACCCGACCACAGTCATTTTTCACTTCTGCATATTACCTTTCAGTCCTGGTTGACACACTGACATATTTTCCATCATTGCAACTAAAGCAATTGTAGTATTTGCATTGTATTTTCCCTTTGTGTCTGATCATAAACCTTTTCCCAAGTTGTTCTACAGTCTCTGTAATGATCACTTTTAATGTCTGCATAATGTTCAAACAAATGGATGCACCATGATTTACTAAACAACCCCCTAATTGTTGAACATTAAGGTTATTTTCAGTGTTTTATTTTGTAGATTGTGCTATGATGAGCATTTCGATGTGAAAATCATGTGGGGTGATTGAAAGAGCATGAGCATGGAGTCAGACAGAATAGAGTTAAAACACAGCTCTGCAATTTACCTCTAGTGAGTTGAAAGAATTCTTAGAGGTTTTGTCTTGAGGGTGGGAGGAGTGGGCCTTGCCAGAGCAATAGGATGAAGGATTGTGAGGCAGAGGCAGGCAACTCCCAGAGACAGTTGTAAAAGGAGGTGGGAACAATTGATGATAAACTTCCATCACTTTACAACCTTGTCTCCTCATGTCCAGGGCTGAGCAAAAGCAGTTCACCCAGAGAAAGTCACATAAAAGGGATATTTCTCCATCAGTCAGATATTCTGGACTTGGGGCCTGAACTGGGCAACATATGACATTAGCTGACAAAAATTCCTTCAAGAATATATGATAACAGAAGAGAATGAGAAACACATCCCACCAACCTCCTCCCATTCCTCTAGGCTCAACTCCCTGGGGTTAAATTCCTGGGGTCATTCCTCCTCCCCAGATCAACTTTCCCTGAATTCCTTCTTTCTGCAAGATCAAGGACACATCCTGCTTTCTCCATTTTCTGGAACTACCAACATACCTATGAAACTTGATCAGTCAGGATTCAATCTCCCCAGCTGCTCCTGCTTCTTTCTTCCCAAGGGCAATCCCACAGCTTCCTTCTGCTGCTCCATGAGGGCAGACAAACCTGGGAGCTACCAGGTTTCTGGACTCTTCCACGGTTTCATTCATTGTCCTTGATTTAGAAAGCCTGGCATCCTGGTGGGATGGTCCTTGCGTTCCACATGTCTTCCTTGAATCTTAAGTGTGGACCTACCTGTCTCCAAAACCAAGTCTGAAGGTGTCTTTAGAGCAGGTCATTAAATAGATCAGAACCAGTTGGCCATTCAAGCCTTTCAGACTCCAAATGGTAATTTGTTCCCAGGACACCTTCAGACTGAGCAGCTTCCTCGTTAGTGTGGCCCCCTTTCCACACTTATGTATTAGGGAGAGGCCATTCCTCTGTCTTCCTCCAAATCACCATGGTCAAGCCTACTTACGGTGCAAGGGGTAGGCAAAGAAAAGTGAAAAGAGAATAGGAGCCTGGGCCCACGCCTGCCCACCAGCTCCCTTCCGGAAAGCACTCCCCACCACACTCTCCATCAGCCGGTCTATGCAATTTCCGGTACATGCCCAAAAAGGGAGGCTGAGCTCTCATAGCCCCCAGGAGCCGGAGGCCTTGTCAGGGGAAAGTTGCTGACCAGTCCCGTCTCCTTGGCTGTCAGGGCTGATCAACATCAGGGCAGTTAATGGGGAACACAAAATCTATTTAAAAGCCGCATTTACCACTTGGCTGGCTCCATTACAGTGTGTAATACCCAGGTGTCACACTTCCTCCCAAAGGGTCTGTCTCAGCGCTTCTTTGCGCTTCTGGGGTTAGGAAGCCACTGCCAAGAACCCCCTGAGGAGGACTCCCCCATCCCCCTGTTCCAGCCCCATCCTCACAATAGGCTTCCCTACAGGCTTCCACGGTGAGAGATTCCCCAGCCCAGGTTCTGGGGTCACACTCTACAGGCCTCCTGGCTTTCCTCACTGCATGGCAGGATTTCTTGCCACCTGCTTTGATGGTGCCAACCCTACGCCCCATCCAAGAACCTGGAAGCCAATGGGGCATGATCTACTGGGACCTCAGTTTCTCCAACACGCCCTTCAAGCCTAAATGAGTAGGACAACTTGTCATGGCTTCCTGATATGTTCACATCCTCTTCCTGCCCCTGACTCTGACAGGGGACAGAAGGAAAGCCAGGGATTCCATCTGATAAGAGCCACAGCCCCCTCCTCTCTGCTGTCCACCAGCCCCACAGCTCTGCCGTCAATCCTACCCAACCTCACTCAGCAGCATTCAAGGATTTTATATCCCTTAAGCCAAAAAGGTCTTCACTTGCTTGCCTCCAACCAGTGAGGTACAGCCCCTGCACTGTGAGTGTACAGTCTTTACTCGAAAGGGGAAACTCTGGGACTCTGAAGGGGGCCCATGCTGTGATCACCAAAAGTGACTCTCTTTTTATTCATCCAGTAAGTATCTTACGAGTACCTAGTATATACCAAGCACTCTGCTGGGCCTGAGGACACAGTAGTGAGCAAAACTTGTGCAATAGAAGTGGACACAAGCAGAAACCAAATAATCACACAAATACCTAGTTACACACTATCATATGTACCACAAAGGAAACTCACGCATTCCCAAGAGTAAATAGCTGGAGTATCGACCTGGACGTGGGGCAAGGAGCGGTTCAAGGAAGCCCCTTAAGGGGAGCAGTTGTGTCTGTCTTTGTTCCTGGCCCCAGGCAGTATCTGGCACACAGAAGCTTCTCGGGTAATGTTTAAGGGGTAACCAAGGAAGGCTTGTCACCTCCCCGCCACTGTCTCCATCACCTACTCCACCCTTTCAACCACAATCATCCGCATCTCTATAGCTAGTTTCGAATCTCACTTTACCCAAGCAAGTGTCAGCCTTGTAGCAGAATCAGGTCTGGCTGTCCACTCCTCTCGTATAAGTGGTGTGAACACCTCTTCGATGAACCCGAAAGTCGTTTCCATAAAGGACCCACCCCACTCCTACTCTAACACTCCTGGCATTCTCCTCTCAACATGCACAGCCAGCTGACATTTTTCTGGTCTGGTGAACACGGCAGCTCAAATTGACCATGGCAGCTCCTGCTGAATGGACCTGCCCCTAGGCAGGGTGCTGGGAATCTGGACTTCCCAATGACCAATGGCTCCCTCAGGGTCAGCTACTCGCAGGGCAAAGAGCAGCTTATTTCCCATTCTGGCATCAAGGGGGCCTGCTTTTGCTGGGAAAGAGAGAGGGGCTTGTTTCCCAAGAGGTGCTAGAAATGTTCAGAGTAGCTGTAGCCTTGGATCAGGTGGATCTCAATGGCACAAGTGGCTGGCCTGCCCTGTGAGGGCAGCTGGTGCCCGCACATCTGTACAGTTCCGATGGCACCTGCAGGGGCTGCCCACACCAGCTGCTCCACAGCATCACTCTATCTTGCACCCAACTGGCCACAGTGTAAACAGAAGGCCTGGCAGCCAGACAGAAGCTTCCAGAGCTTTGTTCACACAAGCACATAGCCCCAGATAGGGCGAGAAACTTGAAACATACCATACTGTGGGTCAGAAGATGCAAAGCCAAGTCCAGACAGTCTTCACTCACTGTGTAACCTTGGAAGTGCCCTTCTTTCTCTGAGCTTCAGGTCTCTTCCATAAATAAGAGGTGAGGCTCAGTGGCTTTCCAGTGGTTTTCTATTGGCCTTAGCATCCTGTACAGGCAAAGAGGAGGACAAGGTGAAAAGATCTGAGCTCCGTGCCACCTTGCTCCAATCAAAGAAGCACCTCTTTTATCTGATTTGTATAAAGAGCTTCTGCAGAAAAGTTTCACTTAGGAAAAAAAGTTCATCGCTAAGAGTTAGTTTGAAAACCACTGGAATGATAGCCCCTAAGGCCCTCTCTAGCTCTGACAATTTATGATTTATGAGTAAATAAAATACTATATATGAAAGAGGCCTGGAACATGGTAGGGATGCAATAAATGGTCTCCCTTATGACAGCTCTGGTCTCTGTGTGTCATGGGAGCCCCTGATAAATGCTTGGCTGAAATCCAGAGACTGGGCCTACACAAGATCTTCAAGTCGAAGACCCACACTCGGAGAGGCTCATTAAATGTGAGCTGGTGGATAAATGTAGGAAAAAGGAGGGCAGAGAGAGCAGGAAGAGAGAGGAAAGAAGGAAGTATAAGGGCCTACGAGCCCTAAGGGCATGGGTTCTAAGTAAAAAAGACGTGACACCCCAGACCCCCAGCTGCCAACTCCATCACATAGGCCTCACATGCTGGTTGCCATGGAGATGGGGGAGCTTGAGCCCAGGGCACTGGTCTCTTCACCAGAGACAGCATCTGCTCCTCTTGATTATATCCTATTTAAGAAGACGTGGAGGGGGCAGTCTTCACACCGCTCTCTTCCTGTCTCCCTATTGCCACCTCACAGCCTCCCACTCCGCTCTGGGACTCCCCAGGGCAGCCAAAATCTGGTCTCCTTTGGATGGAGGTCCTGGCACTGCGTCCAGGCTCATGTGTTCCTTGAGTGCATGAGGGGAATGGGGCAGACATCAACCAGGTTAGGAAAGCTGGGTGGAGTGGTCGGATGTGAGCCTGTGAGCCAGGAACGATGTGATCAGAGCAGCAGAGCTTGAAGGGGAGGGTCTGCCGAGCTGCAGAGAGTGGAGCAGAGGGGAAGAGGTGGCAGGTGGAAGGCTGTTGGGATAATTCAAGTGAGAGAGAATGAAGACCCAGCATAGGACGGCATCAGGGGAAATGGACTGGAAAAATAAGCCCTGGAATTACGAGGAGGGAGCAGAAGCTGGATTTGCTACTTGGATGGAAAATCTCAGAACCTCAGAGCAGAGAGGAATCTCCTAACCTGGCTTTTCCCAAAATATCTTGTGTGGAAAACTGACCCCATCAGGAGGTTTCACTATAAATATGTCCAGATGGAGAAGAGTATGGAGGTTCCTCAAAACACTAAAAGAGAACTGTCCTATGACCCAGAAATGCCCTGTCAGGCATATACCTACAGAAAGTCTTAATTCACAAAGACACACGCACCCCAGTGTTCACCGCAACACTGCTTACAACAGCCAGGACTTGCAACAGTCTAAAGATTCATCAGCAGAGGAATGGATAAAGAGGAGGCAGCACATACATACAACGGAATACTACTCAGCCGTAAAAAAGAACAAAACAAAGCCATTTGTGGCAGCATAGATTTACCTAGACACTGTCAAACCAAGTGAAGTAAGACAGACACAGAAAGACAAATGTAACATGCTATCACTTATATGTGGACTCTGAAAAAGGGGACAAATGAAATTATTTATAAAACAGAGTCACAGATGTAGAAAACAAATTTACGGGCACCAGGGGATGTGGGGAGTGATAAATTGGGAGATTGGGATTGACATATACCCACTACTCTACATAAATGGATAACTAATAAGAACCTGCTGTAAAGCGCAGGGAACTCTGCTCAGTACACTCTAATGGCCTATAACAGAAAAGAATCTAAACAAGAAAAAGGGTGAATATATGGATATGTATAACTGATTCACTTTGCTGTATGCCTGAAACTAGCACACATTGTAAATCAACTATATTGCAATAAAAATTGAAAGAAAAGAGATGTCCAGGGCCAAGTTAGCTTTGGAAATGCTAGTACTGGTGACGCACATCAGCGAATAGTAAAGGCCCAGACAGGCCCTGCTATAAAGGAGCTCTTAACTTTATTTGACTCAACTTTAAATTTTCACAGAAGTCCTGATTTAAAGACACATATTTTGCTTAAGCCAACTTAGTAATTTAACTGGCCACAGAGCATCCTTCATCCTCTTTAGAAACACCTGTACATACCTTCTGGAAAATGAGGAAATTACTGATCTCATCAAATATTTCTCACACACAATGCACAGTGGTGGACAGAAGATTCAAGATGCTTGGCTATCCCAGAGATAATCCCATCTCAGAGTCAGGAGTCCCACTCCTAGGATCAGGCCTAAAACATGAGTGCTTAACATGGAAATAACTACTTATATGATGTCACATCTAACTCAGCCTCTAAGTAAACTATGATGTAATTCCTCAATGGAACTTCAGCATGATTATGAATATTATATAATTACACAGGAAATCACTTAAGATTGGGTATATTTTAAGAATTGTTGGACTACGGTTTGTGAAAAGGAAAAACATGTATGGGAAAAATAAAGACAAGAAGGAAATACATAGCAAATGTTTTTTTTGCCATAAGGAAGTTTCTCTGAATGGTGAATATAAGGGTTCTATCAGTTCAGTTCAGTCGCTCAGTCGTGTCCGACTCTTTGCAACCCCATGAACCACAGCACGCCAGGCCTCCCTGTCCATCACCAACTCCCGGAGTTCACTCAAACTCATGTCCATCGGGTTGGTGATGCCATCCAGCCATCTCATTCTCTGTCGTCCCCTTCTCCTCCCGCCCCCAATCCCTCCCAGCATCAGAGTCTTTTCCAGTGAGTCAACTCGTCGCATGAGGTGGCCAAAGTATTGGAGTTTCAGCTTTAGCATCAGTCCTTCCAATGAACACCCAGGATTGATCTCCTTTAGAATGGACTGGTTGGATCTCCTTGCAGTCCAAGGGACTCTCAAGAGTCTTCTCCAGCCCCACAGTTCAAAAGCATCAATCCTTCGGTGATCAGCTTTCTTCACAGTCCAACTCTCACATCCATAGTCCCCCTGTAATAAGTGACAGCTGGCTTGTACATCAGGTTTCTATAAGACTAGTCGGTTTGAGTTGTTTCCCTCAGGCTCAGTCCTGTAGGCATATTGATTATCGGAATGTGTCCGGCTGAACCCTGGCATCCCTGTTAAAATTTGGCCCCTAAGAAGAACCATCCAGAATAGCATACACTTCCCCGTCTGACATTCTTATCTCACATACTCAACTTCACTAGGGCAAACAGGGCTTGTAAAGAGGAATGACTGGAGCATGGGAAGGATGGCATTTAACTCAGAGCAGAAGCTCTAGAAGAGCTCTATATTGTCTGCTTCTGGACCTCAAATGAAAAGATTTTTCAAAGAAATACTGATGCAGGGATCCCTCCCCCAGATACTGTGATTTAGTTCAGGTGTAGTGCGGTCTGAGCATTGGAGTTTCTGAAAGCCCAGGTGACTCCAGGGAGCCCCAGGGTTGAGAACACTGGCATAAGCTGTCCTTGAACTTGGGTTCAGCTTGGAGGGATGGAGGCACCTGTCACTTCCTAGGGGGCTTGACTTGAAGTTGGCACTAAATGCTACAGGCACAGAGGGGGCTACTTCTCAGGGCTTGGGGTCAATGGCCTGGGTGGGGCGTATGGGTCAAGCCTTGTGGGATGAGGCAGCCAGCTTCTGTGGGAGGGAATTTCAGGTTAGACAGAGGGCCAGACCCCAGAGTTTTCTCTGTGATGGGGCCTGGGCTCCCCAGCATCCCTGGTTTAGGAGAGCCTCAGGGCTCTAGCGCTTTTCAAATGAAGACATTGCCACTCGCCAAGCGGACGGTTTGTAGGGCTAAATGACTTAATATTTTTGGAGTACAAGGAACAAAACTGCCGCAAGACACTGTTGTTTTCCCCGCTGTAATTGATGGGGCTCACTCTTTTCTGCCGTTAAAGCACAAGCTACAGCTATTTTTCTTTTTTTAACCAAACACCGCTGAATGTGAAACATCGATTTTTTTCTTAAACTGAGTTTCAAACTGAGAAATGTCTTGATCCCAGAAGTCAATCACCTTGAGCGTCGTTGTAACTTCCATTGGTGCCATGGTACAAAGGACGAGCGGCTCTGGGGAAGCTGACTTCTCACCCCTCCTCTCCTGCCCCACCCCCAGCCCTGTCGCGACGGCCACAAAGAGGGACTTGCATGGTCTCCTTCGGAAGGGCACATGAAGACCATTCTCTGTCTTGTGTGGCTGTCAGCTTCTCTTCCAGAGGGTCTAAGTGGCCCCTCCCTACCCCCGCGACCCCACCCAGAGCACACAATGACCCAGGCAGGAAGGACATTCAGAAGCTCTGTCCCATTGGGCCACGGCGTACAGTTGAGCTGGTGGCTTACTGCCCAGCTCTGGGGAATGAATCCCCATTAGTGTCACTCACGTGCTATTTAAAATCAGTTCTTGGGTTTTCCTAGTAGTTCAGTGATAGAGAAGCTACCTGCCAATGCAGGGGACACAGGTTCGCTCCCTGATCCGGGAAGATCCCACTTGCCACGGAGCAACTCAGCCCACACACCACAACTACTGAAGTCCTTGCGCCCTAGAGACCGTGCTCCCTCCACAAGAGAAGCCACCACAGTAAGAGTGCCGCACCCTGCCACTAGAGAGTAGCCCCTGCCTGCCACACCTAGGGAAAAGCCCTAGCAGCAACAAAGACCCAGTACTGCCAGAAATAAATAAACAAAAATGTTTAAAAATAAAAATGAATAAAATCAGTTCTTAACTTGCTCGTCGTCTGCAGGTAAGGTCCAAACTCTTCAACCTGGTTCCCAGAAGCCTGGCTGGCCCGCTTGTTCAGGCACCTCAAGCTCTATTTCTCTCATCTCTAACTCTGAGATGTTGGATTTCTGTCCCTTTCTCAAAGCAGCATGTTTTCTCTGCCCATCTTCCCCATGCTAGCTCTCTGTCTGCGGTGCTCTCAACTGAAACAAAGACAAATATCACATGCTTTGCTTATATGTGGAATCTAAGGGGGGAAAAAAAGGACCACCCCCCCCAGGCGACTCAAAAAAAAATGGTACAAATGAACCTCCGACTCTGTGGACGTGGGTTTGAGTGGACTCCGGGAGTTGGTGATGGACAGGGAGGCCTGGCGTGCTGTGATTCATGGGGTCGCGGAGAGTCGGACACGACTGAGCGACTGAACTGAACTGAACTGAACAAAACAGAAATAGAGTCACAGATGTTGAAAACAAATGTAGGGTTTCCAAAGGTGAAAGGGGAGGGAGGGATAAATGGGGAGGCTGGGACTGACATACGCATAGTACTGTATTGGCTTCTCTGGTGGCTCAGGTGGTAGAGAATCTGCCTGCAACACAGGAGACCAGGGTTCGATTCCTGGGCCGGGAAGATCCCCTGGAGAAGGGAATGACAACCCACTCCAGTATTCTTGCCTAGAGAATCCCATGGACAGAAGAGCCTGGCAGGCTACAGTCCATGGGGTGACAAAGAGTTGAGCACGACTGCATGACTAATGCTCAACACTCTGCTGCTGCTGCTAAGTCGCTTCAGTTGTATCCGACTCTGTGCAACCCCATAGACGGCAGCCCACCAGGCCCCTCTGTCCCTGGGATTCTCCAGGCAAGCACACTGGAGTGGGTTGCCATTTCCTGCTCCCACTCAACACTCTACTACTAAATATAAAATAGATTTACCATATAGCACAGGGAACTCCACTCAATACTCATATAGGTAATGACCTATATGAGAAAAGAATCTACGAAAGAGTGGATATATGTATGTGTATAACTAATTCACTTTGCTGTACAGCAGAAATTAACACAACATTGTAAATCAACTATACTCCAATAAAATTAATTTTAAAAATAAAATTAAAAAAATCACTTCCTCCCGGGAGACCTCCCTGGCTCCCACACCACCGCTCACTGACTCCCTCTGTTGTATAGTTCTTGGCATCTTCTACTTCCCTTGGCACAGCTGTCACTTCATGTAATTACAATTTACTCTTCTCTGCTAGAGTGGAAGCTCCCAAGGACAGGCACCACAATCTCTTTGTTCAGTGCCATCTGCCCAGTGCCAGCCCAGACACTGGCACGTGACTAGGACTCGGTTCATCAGTTTTGAACGGATGAGGGGCTCTGGTTAAAGGGCTCCTCACTCACACGTGGAGCAATCCCTGCTCACCTCTCACCGTATTTGCTCAATCTGCACCTCAGTCTCCCTGATTAGACCAGAAGTTGCCTGTCCCAAACTCTGTCTCTCTTGGCTGCAGCTCTGGGACCCACCAAGCTCTTTTCTGTCTCCTGTCTTGGGGCAGAGCAGGCACCTGCTTCCTAATCCCCCTAAGGTCAGTTTCCAGTTGCAGTTAAGTTGATTTGATCATAACCAAGGTGCTGATGCCCTTGACCTAAGCTCTCCTGGGTCCCTAGACTCTCACTGCCTGGCCCCACTCCCAAGGTCAGAAGACTGAAGAGCTTTACAGAGTTATCTCATTTCAACGCCACAAGCCTTTGAAGTGAATGTTATTATTATCTATATTCATTTTATGGATAGGGAAAATAAGGAACAGAGGGGTTAAGTAACTCATCTGAGGTCGCACAGCAAGCAGTGACTGTGCTGGAATTTGAGTACAGTGCAGACTGATTCCAAAGTCTTTGCTTTGCACTTATATTCCCTGAACTAAACTCAAACTTGCTACACAGTGTGGGCCTCAGAGCCCTCGATGGCCGCTGTCCCTCCAGAGCCCACTGTGCCAGGCCCCCACGCCCCTCAGTGTGCACTTACTCTGTGGAAGATAAGTCTCTGGCCCAAGACTGGGGCTGCTTCACCTGCCACCCCAGGTGGGGTCTGAGGCTCCCTGTCCTGTCCCTTCAGCCAGTGTCCCCCCTCCCAGCTCTGAGCAGACACAGAGGACAGCTGTTCACTGACTCTCCTTGGACGATCCTTCAGAGGCAGCCAGAGTGCTCCTCAATCTTGCTCTCAATGTCACCGTGCTTTCTCAGCGCTGGCAGTGTCACCTTGGACTATGAAGGCACAAACAGTCCCACAGTCAGGGGAAAAAATAGGCAAAGAAATTGCATTTCCTCTGAGACCATTGTGAAGCGTGTGTGACTTGCCACCTTCCTGTTGAATTGCTTCAGCTGTGACTTGCAGGACCCAAATTCCATCTTTGTTGAAAAATTGAAGGCAATTGGTGCAGAGGAAAAGCGCTGACTGGGAGAAAGGATAGCTGGGTTGGAGTCCTAGCATGGTCATCAGCCAGTTTTAAAACCTTCAGTGGCTTTTTTTTTTTTTTTGCCGTTAAGATGACTTCCAAACTCCTTGAAGTAGGAGACAAGGTCCTCCACTATCAGGGCCCATCCGTTTCTCATGTATCACTCTTCTCATGGACACCTCACTGTACCTCAGAAGGCCATGCTCTCCGACCTCTGACCCTCATAGATGTCTCTGCTGCTGCTAAGTCACTTCAGTCGTGTCCGACTCTGTGTGACCCCATAGACGGAAGCCCACCAGGCTCCCCCGTCCCTGGGATTCTCCAGGCAAGAACACTGGAGTGGGTTGCCATTTCCTTCTCCAATGTGTGAAAGTGAAAAGTGAAAGTGAAGTCACTCAGTCGTGTCCGACCCTTAGCGACCCCACGGACTGCAGCCTACCAGGCTCCTCCATCCATGGGATTTTCTAGGCAAGAGTACTGGAGTGGCTTGCCATTGCCTTCTCCGGATAGATGTCTCTAGAACTGTCTTTTTGCCCTCCTTTTTTGACTGGAAAATCCTTACTCCTCCTTCCACTTAAAGATCACCCTCTCTAGGGATCATTGCTAGATGGGGTCAAGTTGCTAACACTCCCCATATCCCTATGGATGTCCTCCAGTGGAGTATATATTGCAATTTAATGTTTTCTCTGTCCACTTGTCTAACCACCTGCTATAGAAGCTTCCAGAGGGCCACTTCATCTGTCTTGCTTACCATTGTTTCCCTGGTGCATCGTACAGTACCTGACACACAGCAGATGTCTAAAAGCATAGACTGCATAGGTGAACGTAAAATCTGCTCAGTCGCGTTCAACTCTTTGCGACCCCATGGACTATACAGTCCACGGAATTCTCCAGGCCAGAATACTGGAGTGGGTAGCCTTTCCCTTCTCCAGGGGATCTTCCCAACCCAGGGATCAAACCCAGGTCTCCTGCATTGCAGGCAGATTCTTTATCAGGTGAGCCACAAGCATAAGTGAATGACTAAACTGATCAGTCAGGATTTTCCTTTGCATGCAACGAAAACATCCAGGCTTGATTTAAGGAGAAAAGAGATTCATTATGTGGGACTGTTGGGAATCACAGAATCACAGCACATTTTGGAGAACAAGGCTCAGGATCATACAGAAGAACAATGACCAGCCATAGGCAGGACTTGTTTGATGAAGACACCACTGTCACCCTCTGTGAGCACAAACCCCCACAGCTGAGGCATCACCATCCCCAACCACAGACCCTTGACCTCTCCAGCAAGAATTGTACCCCGGATGGTCTGGAAACTTGAACTTGCTGAGCGACTCCCACCACTCTTTATGTTATTAATTTCTGCTAGAGAGACTGAGGCTGGTGGCCTTATGGGCAGAACCAGAGTCATGTGTTCACATCCTAGCTGCAAGGGAGCCTGGGAAAGGGAGTGCATGCCATTTTCATGTTCTTGAATGGGGGATGGGCTCTGTTCCCCAGCAAGAGTCATTGGAATGGGAATTCCTAGACATGAGGCCAATAAGCCAAAGGCCTTGGGAAATTTCCCTCCTTTGTTGTGGCCTCAGTTTCCTCATCTGCAAAAGGAAAACCTGCTAGTCATTCAGTTCCCCGCTGATATTAACAATCTATGGTTTTGACTTTGAGTTATTCATCCTTCCATGACCTTCCATGATGGCACAGAGGGCACAACCTGATCTAGGGAGATCAGGACAGCCTGGGCTATACCACGGTAATAGACTAAACCCCAAGTCCCAGCGTGGAATTACCAGAGGAGACTGCTGCGTATAAAGAAGGGGCTTTACTCTCTAGAAAAGGGGGGGATTCTTCATCCATGCTGCTGCTGCTGCTGCTAAGTCTCTTCAGTCGTGTCCGACCCTGTGCGACCCTGTAGACAGCAGCCCACCAGGCTTCTCTGTCCCCGGGATTCTCCAGGCAAGAACGCTGGTGTGGGTTCTCACCCATATGTTGACACTTTCTTCGGCTCATAGAAAGTAGTGTCGCCTTGAATTCTTCTGAAGGAACGTCAGATCAGAAAGATTAAAGAAGAAACTATCTGTTTCACCAAAGAGGTCAAATTCAAAGGCGACCAGCTTCACAGAGGAGGGGGTGGTATGTGAGCAGTAATATGGATGATGAGCTGTTCATTGATTCATCTGTTCCTTGAGGAAATATTTATGGAGCCTCCCTTATATATCAGGTACTGTGCTAACCACGGGGGATACGACAGTGAACAAGATAGAAAAGGTCCAGAATAGCTCTTTGAGCTTATATTCTAGTGAGGAGGGAAGAGAAGAAATAGGTAAATAAATAATTAAGGAAGATGCTTTCAGATGGTGATCAGTGCTTTAAGGGCATTCATCAGAGTGGCACAACAGAGCTGCAAGGGTATAAGTAAAAGGCACTTTAGTAGTGACAGTCAAAGAAAACCCCTCTGAGATGACATTTAAGCTGAAACCTGGTTAATAAGCAGAGGGAAGAACAAGTCACGCAGAGGGAACAACCAGGTGAGAGGACTTTAAAATAGGAACAAACGTGGCTGGAGGACTGCAGAAGACAAGGTCAAGGAAGTGGGTAGGATCTCGAAGCAGGACTCTGCATTGATTCTGAGTATTACGTTTTGGGCGGAGGCTGAATGGACTGGCTTTGAGCAAGAGAGTGACATGATCTGACTTGATATTGTGTTTTTTCAAAAGATCATTTTGGCTGCTGGGTGGAGAATGCATTGTAGGGGAGCTAGGTAGTGACAGAGCAAATACAATTCCGAGTTCAATATGTATGAAATAGCCGGCAGAGTGTCTTAGCTTTAGATGCTGTTACAGACAATATGCTGCTGGGACCATAAAGAGTAACTGTGACCAGGGGCAGGGAGGAGGTTTTTCTCTGCGAATCCCTAGGGGAGTCATGCAAACACCCTGGTAGTTGTCAGAATAGCTTAGGCTACGCTGCAGTCCCCAATTAATCTCCAAGTCTTAGGGTTTCATGAACCACGTTTTATTACTTGTTCACACTTCAGGCTCACTGTGGGTTGGCCTGGGGTCTCTGCTTCTCACAGTCACTCAAGGGTCCAGGCTGACTAAGGTGCCACCCTCTGTAGCCTGGTCTTGATTACTGAGGCAAGCAGGAGAAAGGCATGTGGAGAGATCTCAAACACACTCTAACGCGTTTTGTCACCATATCTCACATCCCATTGCCCCATACCAGCTCCACGTCTCCATGGAATTGCAATGAAGCTAGGAAGTATTGTCTCAGGAGGAATGGAGGGCCGTATTATCAGTGATGGCTGCCATGGACCTGAAATCAGAAGTGAGTTCTCTTCTGGCAAAAAAATAAAATAGGTGGGAGGAAAGTAGATGGAATTCATAAGAACCACAGAAAGATGGACGAGAGACCAAAGAACTGCCCAAAGGAAAAATAGAGCTGCTTTTCTGCTGGGATCTAAAATGTGAGTTGGGAGAAAAAAAAAAAAAATAATACCACTTGCTTTGGATGAATGTGAATCTGTCTGGTAACACAAAGGGAGGGACCAGGCCCTAAGTGCTGGAAGGTCATGCAGTACAGAGTCTCCAACTGCCAGAAAAGTGCACTTATCTCCATGGCCCCCCTCACCAAGTTTCAGTTCCTGTCTTCATTTGGAGGTTTCCTTAGGTCTGTGTACATGCCAGAGACTTTTGTAAACCATTTGGCTTTATTATATGATCTTTCTATTTGACACGTGCTCTGCATTATCAACAGTATCACCTTTAAATAATAATCAGGGCGGCACTTTTATCAGTGCCTCTGAGCCTTTCGCACATCGCAGCCGATTTAATCTTCAAACAGCCCTTGTTCTTGTTGTTCAGCCGCTCAGTCCTGTCCGACTCTCTGCGACCCCATGGACCGCAGCACGCCAGGCCTCTCTGTCCTTCACCATCTCCCAGAGCTCGCTCAAGCTCATGTCCATTGAGTCCGTGATGCCACCCAACCATCTCATCCTCTGTCATCCCCTTCTCCTCCTGCCCTCAATCTTTCCCAGCATCAGGGTCTTTTCCAGTGAGTCAGTTCTTTGCATCAGGTGGCCAAAGCATTTGAGCTTCAGCTTCAGCATCAGTCCTTCCAGTGAATATTCAGGATTGATTTCCTTTAGGGTTGACTGGTTTGATCTCCTTGCAGTCCAAGGGACTCTCAAGAACTTTCTCCAACACCACAGTTCAAAAGCATCAATTCTTCGGCACTCAGCCTTCTTTATGGTCCAACTCTCACATCCATACATGACTACTGGAAAAATCATAGCTTTGACTAGACAGACCTTTGTTGTCAAAGTAATGTCTCTGCTTTTTAAAACGCTGTCTAGGTTTGTCATAGCTTTACTTCCAAGAAGCAAGCGGCTTTTAATTTCATGCCTGCAGTCACCATTTGCAGTGATTTTGGAACACAAGAAAATAAAATCTGCCACTGTTTCCATTGTTTCCCCATTGATTTGCCATGAAGTGATGGAACCAGATGCTATTAGTTTTCTGAATGTTGAGTTTTAAGCCAGCTTTTTCACTCTCTGCTTTCACTTTCATCAAGAGTCTCTCTAGTTCTTCTTGCTTTCTAAAATAAGGGTGGTGTCATCTGCATAGCTGAGGTTATTGATATTTCTCCTGGCAATCTTGATTCCAGCTTGTGCTTCATCCAGCCCAGCGTTTCATATGATGTACTTTGCACATAAGTTAAATAAGTAAGGTGACAATATATAGTCCTATAAGGTAGGTATTAAGACTATCATCATCACATGGAGAAATCAAGGCACAGAAAGAGTAAATAATTTGCTTAAAGTGTCATCACTAAAGATGAAAGATCTGGGAATGACACCCAGAGGGCCTGATTCCGGAGCCCCTGCTCTCATTCCTTAGACCACGTTGTCTTTGATATAGAATGTGCCGCATAAGACAGGCCAAAACCCTTGTTTGCTCCAAAGAGCGCTTCCCCCAGGAGGAGTGGAGGAGAGCAGAAAATCCTCTTCAGCCACATTCCTGAACTACTGACTTGTGACTTCGTGGGAGAATGGGCTGTCCCCATGTGTATCCACGCAGAAACTGGCCTAAATACAGTATGTAAATAGCAGGCTTCTGTGTACTTAAAAACAGCCAATAATGAAAGAAGTAGAGAGAACCTAAGCAAACAGTTTAGAAAGTTTTCTGCTTCATATTGGGGTTTTGTTTTTTTTGTTTTTTTTTTACACCAAATATTTTTCAACATCTCCTGCAAGGAAACCACTCAGTTAATTCTATAAAGAAAAATAAGGGCAAGAAATTAGGAGTATAAATCATCATCTCTTCCCTCCAAGAACTCACCGTCTACTCAGGGAAACCAAACAGAATCATGTAATGAATTTGATCATTTTAAAGGAAGAGATAGCTGAACAATTCTAAACAAAACAATGCGATTAATTGTTGAATAAGTGCTCCAGATGATGGGAGCTATGCATGGCAGGGGTGGAAGCAGATTGGGGGGTGGGGGGATGACACTGAGCTGAGTGAGCAAGGAGGAATTGGAGCCGGAGGAGGAATCTGAATCAGTTTTGTTTTTTTTATTTATTTTGGCTGCGCTGGGTCTTCATTGCTGCACACAGGGACTTCTCTAGTTGCAGGATACGGGCCTAGCTGCCCCAGGGCATGTCGGATCTTAGTTTCAGACCAGGGATCAAACCCGCATCCCCTGCTTTGGAAGGCAGATTCTTAACCACTGGACCACAAGGGAAGTCCCTTGAATCAGGTTTTGAAGGATGTGGCAAGGACCAAATTAAGCTGATGCTGGACGTGCTGCCCTGGGTACCGAGACTGGGAGGCTCCATCAGCTCTGTTTGGAGCCGGAGACCACTAGACAAAATATTCACCATCCATGGGTTGGGCAAAGGTCCCAGGACAGACGCTGCCCTCCAGGAACCTCCCTTCACGGGCTGAGAGAAAGTTCTCAGAATAGCAAGTCAAAAAAAGATGCAGTTAACAGGCCAAAGACAGGAAAGCAAGATGAGAGATGCATTTTATGAGGCCTCAGGTTCTGCAGAGCCCCAGATGTTCTTCCTGTAAGAGCAGACTCTTGGTCTCAGGGTAGCCACACAGCTGAGCTGCCTGAGCATCAGTCCCTAGAGGATGCCCAGGGCTGGGAACAAAAGTGTTTTTAACTCTATTACCCACAGTTCTAAGGCTGCCAGCTTCTATGCTTTGGAAAATTTGTTTCCACCTCACACACACACACACACACACACACACTCACTCACTCATACAAATTAAAAAAAAACAATAACAAAAACCTACACATTTCCCTGTTGCATGAGTCAGAACCCACATCCCACTCTAACTGATTTTACAGAGAAAACATATGTATCAGGAGATATTAGACAGCCCACAGAATGTCAGAGAAGGCCAGAGAGCTGGTCTTCTATCCTGCCTGGCCCACATGCTGATAGGGTCCCTCGGTCCAAGGCCCAGGCTTCCCAGGTGGCGCTAGTGGTGAAGAACCCGCCCGCCAGTGCAGGAGACATAAGAGACACAGGTTCAATCCCTGGGTCAGAAAGATCCCCTGGAGGAGGGCATAGCAGCCCACTCCAGTATTCTTGCCTGGCAAATCCCATGGATAGAGCAGCCTGGTGGGTTACAGTCCTTGGGGTCTCAAAGAGTCAGATACGACTGGAGCAACTTAGCACACAAGTCCAAGGCCCCGGCACTGAAGCTTGGTTCATAGAGTAGATCATAGAATACCATCCCCAGGACCTCTGTCACTGCTCCCTCTGAAAGCCTGATGGCCCTCCACCACTGTCCACCCCTTGCTAACAGCATAGCTTTCCCATGGACTTTTTTCCCCTTTTATGAACTGAAGCATCTCAGTTCAGAAGCCAATTGCAGGATTCCAGGTCATATGCCTACTCACTAGGATGGGGCTGGGAAAGTAAATTCTGATTTCTTTCTTGGAAAAGTGAGATTCATAATGGAGGTAATTACCAGGATGGTCACACAACCTGTTTTCCTGGGAGTCTCAGTTTTTGCCTGCCATCCCAATTTAAGAATGAATAGGTGCAGTGGTAAAGAGTATGCCTGGCAATGCAGGAGACTCAAGAGATTCAGGTTCGATCCCTGGGTCAGGAAGATCTCCTGGAGTAGGAAATGGCAACCTGCTCTGGTATTCTTGCCTGGAAAATTCCGTGGACAGAGGAGCCCGCCTGGCTATAGTCCATGGGGTCGCAAAGAGTTGGAAATGACTGAGCACACACACAATTACCCTTTTTACTCTCAAAAGTGTTTTAGCTTGGATCATAAATTATATAGACACCCTAATCATTCCCAATAATAATCACTGGGTTCAATGATCACAAATGTCCTGCTTTCCCTTCATTCCTGGTCCTCTTCCCTCTCTTTCAAGAAGCAAGTTCTGAATGCACCAAATCCCTTCTCCTATTGCAGAGCAAAAGGGAACTAAATTATTTGTATTCAGGGGAAGCCCACAATAGGCATACTTCAGGGACCATGCCTGCTAGAATGAGAGGGAGACTTTTCTATGTGAGGTGTAAAAGCCAAATGAAAATTCAAAGGAACAAAGGAAAACATGAGCAACCATCTGGCCAGTTTAGTTGGAGATCCAGGGTGGGGACAGCTCATGGGGGAACTTGAATAACAAGGGAAAAACTTTAAATGTTATGTCTGGAAAATAGAATTATGAACATTCTCTGAGAAGGGGAATGGCTTGACTGAGTCCAGTGAGCAAGAAAGAGTGGGGCCAGACACACCTGAATTTAAAGCATGACATCGTACAGAGTGAGAGATAGAACTGAAAGCTGCTTAACCTCTTTGAACCTCAACTCTCTCATTTACAAAAATGGAGAAAAACGAAAGCCTCCTCTTGAGATTGTTGGGAGAACGAATTAAAATGTAAAGGTCTTGACACAGTCTACCACTCCACAGTGAGTACTTGACAGATGTTAGTTACTTTAGCTGATCACAGGCAGTATTTTGTGGAGTGTCATACAGCAAATGTGTGCAAAGCAACAGGAAAGCCGGAGAGGCTGGAGGCGGGGAGGCCAGTGGAGAGGCAGCTCGGTAGAGAGAACTTTGGAGGAAGGATGCATTGCTGGAGGCTGAGGAAAGGGGAGGAGTCAGGAATGACTGGCAGGCCCGTGGCAACAGCCCCAAAGTGCACAGTGATGGCAGGTGGTTGGTTTATAAGGACTTGTGAGGAAAGGAAAGATGAAGAATTAAATTTGGGACGTACAACATTTAAAGGTCAAGACTATCATCTTGGAAAGTTCCCTAATAGGAGAGCTAAAGCTTGAAAAATTTCCACCCGATCTTAGAAGCTCAAAGAGAAAGTATAATGAATAACAACAGAATGTGTATTATTAAATGATGGGACAAAGCTTCTGTCTGTGGTCCCACTGAGGTCTTAAAGGGCAGAAAAAGGTGTTCTCGTCCTTTTTAAGCTGGGTATCTGGGAGGCCCACTTGGTTTTCAGAAGAACAGAAAGCTCATATGAAGAGACAGGGAACATTATGAAAAAGATACAGGGCATCTCACAGAATGAAGGGTCAGAGCGCAGCTCAGCCTCTCCTTTCTCTCACCATCTTCTCTCTCCAGCGTCCTCTGGACACTTACCCCATTCCCCTGACTCTACCTGGCTTCTCAACTTGAGAGCCACCACCACCCAACAGTTTCTGTATCTCCTAGATTAAGTTACCCATATCTCATAAATAGCTAATAAACATGGGATCACTAGGAAAGCCTGAGGGAAAGGCAAGCCATGGAACCAACCAGTTTAAGAGGTCCTCAAGCTTTTTAGTGCATCCTTCAGTGTTCATAAATGCAGCCTGCATTGGTCTGGTCCCTGTAGGGCAGGGAGACTGCATGGTGCAGTAAACAACACAGCTTGCAAACCGGGATGTGAACCCAGACCTGACTCTTGAGCCCCTGCTCAAGCCTTCTACCTTGCAATACGGCAAGCTCAAAGGCACAGAGGTAAAAGCTTGGGAGGCATGTTTAGGAATTAGTTCTTAGAGGGAGCATTAAATACTGGAGGTGGGAAATAAAAGGATCAGCAGGAGCCACATGCTGCAGGACCCTCGTAGGTCACACTAAGGAGATGGAATCCATCCTGAGAGCAATTAAGAAGCCACGAAGTTTTTTAAAATAGAATTTTATTGAGATGTAATTCACACACCATAAAATTCACCTTCTTGAAGTGTACCATTCAGTGACTTTTAATATATACACTGAGTTGAATAACCATCTACCTAATTTTAGGACATTTTAATCACCCCCAAAAGAAAGTCCATATATATTAGCAGTCACTTGCCATTTTTCCTTCCCCTCAGCCCCTGACAACCACTGATGTACTTTCTATCTCAATGGATTTGCCTACTCTGGGCATTTCATATGAAGAGAGTCATACATGATGGATCTTTTGTAACTGGCTTCTCTCATGTAGTGTAATACTTTCCGTGTTCATTCATATTGTCACGTGCATCAGAACTTCATTCCTTTCAAGGGCCGAATAATATTCCATTGATGGACATACCACATTTTGTTTGTTTACTCATCATCTGGTAGACATTTGTGTTGTTTCTGCCTTGGGGCTATTATGAATACTGCTGACATAAACATTCAAGTACAACTATTTGTATAAGATTTCATTTCTCTTGGGTATGTGTTTTGGAGTGGGATTGTTGGATCATATAGTAACTCTGTTTAACTGAGCAATTACCAACTATTCAAAAAGCGACTGCATCACTACATTCAACTAACAATATGTCAGGGTTATAATTTCCATGTATCTTTATCAATAGTTGTTATTGCCTTCCTTTTTGATTTTAGTGATCCCAATGAGTATAACGTAGTAGCTCATCATGGTTTTGATTTTCATATCCCTAATGAGTAATAGTGGAGAAGGCGATGGCACCCCACTCCAGTACTCTTGCCAGGAAAATCCCATGGGCGGAGGAGCCTGGTAGGCTGCAGTCCATGGGGTCGCTAAGAGTCGGACACGACTGAACAACTTCACTTTCACTTTTCACTTTCATGCATTGGAGAAGGAAATGGCAACCCACTCCAGTGTTCTTGCCTGGAGAAGCCCGGTGATGGGGGAGCCTGGTGGGCTTCTGTCTATGGGGTCGCACAGAGTCGGACACGACTGAAGCGACTTAGCAGCAGCAGCAGCAATGAGTAATAGTATCAAGTATCTTTTCATATGCTTATTGGCAATTTGCATGTCTCCTTTGGAAATAAGTCTATTCAAATTATTTACCCATTTTAAAAATTGATTTATCTGTCTTTTCACTAGAACAGTAAGAATTCTTTATGTTTTTTGGATACAAGTTCCTTATGAGATATATGCTCGAAATATATTTTGTTTCATTAAGCTGTCTTTCCCATTTCTGTATGGTGTCTTTTGAAGCATGAAAGCTTTAATTTTGATGAAATTCAATTTATCTAATTTTTGTTTTGTTTTTTCACTTGTGCTTTTGGTGTCAAATCCAAGAGATTGTTGCCAATTCCAAGGTCATGTGTTTTTGCCTAAGATTTTTATAGTTTTAGCTTTTACATTTAGGTATTTGATTCACTTTTAGTTCATTAATGTGTATAATTGAGATAGGCATCCAAGTTCTTTCTTTTGCATGTGGCTGTCTAGTGCCCAGCACTAGTGTTTAGCACTAGTGTTTGTTGAAAAGGCTATTCTTTCTCCCATTGCATTGTCCTGAAATTAATTGACATTGATATATGGATTTATTTCTGGACTCAGTTCTGTTCATTTGATCAGTACATCTATATCTATGCCAGTACCACATTGTCTTGATCACTATTGCTTTATAGTAAGCCTTGAAATCAAGAAGCGTGAGTACTCTTACTTTGTTCCTGGTTTTCAAGATAATTTTGGCTGCTATGAATCCTTGTAATTCCATATGAAGATCAGAATCAGAATTTTAGAATTTAGAATTTTGTCAGTTTCTACAAAGAGGTCAGCTTAGACTCTGATATGGATAACACTTAATCTGTAGACTAGTCTGAGGGGTACTACATTCTTAATAATATTAAGTCTTCCAATCATGAACATGAATGTCTTCCCATTTATTTAGGTCTTCTTTAACTTCTTAATTTTTTAAATAGAAGTTTAATTGATCCACAATATTGTTTAAATTTCTGCTTTATAGCAAAGTGACTCAATTGTGCTTATAAATATATACTTTTTAATACTCTTTTTCATTATGATTTATCACAGGATATTGAATATAGGTCTCTGTGCTATAGAGTGGGTCTTTGTTGTTTATCCATTCTATGTATAAAAGCTTAACCTGCTCACCCCAGCTTCTCACTCCATCCCTCCCCCATACCTCCTCTCCTTTGGCTACCACCAGTCTGTTCCCTATGTCTGTGATTTTCTGTTTCATAGATAGGTTCATTTGTGTCATATTTGGGGGGCTTCCCTGGTAGCTCAGACGGTAAAGTGTCTGCCTGCAATGTGGGAGACCTGGGTTTGATCCCCTGGTTGGAAAGATCCCCTAGAGAAGGAAATGGCAATCCACTCCAGTACTCTTGCCTGGAAAATTCCAGGATGGAGGAGACTGGTAGGCTACAGCCCATGGGATCGCAAAGAGTCAGACACAACTGAGCAATGTCACTGGTTCACTGGTGTCATATTTTAGATTCCACATATAAGTGATAGTATATGGTGTCTGTCTTTCTAACTTACATCACTTACTATGATAATCTCTAGATCCATCCATATTGCTGCAAATGACATTATTTCATTTTTTATGGCTGAGTAGCATTCCAGTGTATATATGTACCACATCTTCTTTAACCATTCATCTGTCAATGGACATTTAGGTTGTTTCCGTATCTTGGCTATTTTGAACAGTGCTGCTATGAACAAAGGGATGAATGTACCTTTTTGAATTGTAGTTTTGTCTGGATATATGCCCAGGAGTGGGATTGCTGGATCATATGGTAATTCTATTTTTAGCTTTATGAGCCGCCTCCATACTGTTTTCCACAGTGGCTGCACCAGCATACATTCCAACCAGTAGTATACAAGCGTTCTCTTTTCTCCACATCCTCTCCAGGGCTTATTAACTGTAGACTTTTTATTGGTGACCGTTCTGATTGGTGTAAGGTGGTACCTCATTGTAGTTTTGATGTGGACTCCTCTAATAATTTAGCAATGGTGAGCATCTTTTCACGTGCCTATGGGCCATCTGTGTGTATTCTTTGGAGAAATGTCTATCAGGTCTTCTGCTCAGTTTTGAATAGAGCTGTTTGCTTTTTTGTTATTGAGTAACAGTTTTCAATTGTAGTTTTTGATGTACAAGTCTTACACTTTAAACTTTTTCCTAAGTATTTTGTTATTTTATGTCATTGTTATTTTATGTTTATGTTATTGGAATTTTTATTAGTTTCATTTTTGGATTGTTGATAGTGTATAGAAATATAAATGATTTTTGTTTATTGATCTTATGTTCTGCAATCATGCAAGAACCATTCTAAGAGTTTGTGTGTATGCATTTCTTAGTGTTTTCTATATTCAATATCATCTGCAAAGAGAGACGGTTTTACTTCTTCCTTTCCAATCAGAATGTGTTTCTCTTCCTTTTATTGGCCTATTTGTCCTAGCTAAAACCTCCACTGCAATGTTAAATAGAAGCAGTGAGACTGGACATCCTTGTCTTATTCCTAGGCTTAGAGGGAAAGTTATGTCTTTCATCATTATGTTATCAGTCTTTCATCACTTGCAAAGGAGGTCACTTTACACTTTACACATCACTTCTACTCCTTTTTTATTGAGTGTTTTTATCTGAAAGGAAAATGTGTGCTGTCAAATACTTTTTCTGAATCTATTGAGATGGTCATTAGGTTTTTTAAAAAATTCTATTAATATGGCGTACTTTATTGATTCATTTTCAGATATTAAAACAACTTTGCATTCCTGGGATAATCCTCTCATTCATGATGAATGATCACTTTTATTTATTTCTTGATTCATCTTGCTGGTATTTTGTTGATGATTTTGTGTCTATGTTTACAAGGGATTTTGGCCTGTAGTTTTCTTGTAATGTTTTTGTCTGTCTTTGGTATTAGGATAATACTGGCCTTACAGAATGAGTTGGAAAGTATTTCTTCCTCTTTTATTTCTTGGAAAGACATAATTTATTTAAACATTCTTTTTGCCCCTTTCTCTTTCTCTTCACCTTCTGGCACTCTCATTATGCATATATATAGGTATGCTTAACCAATTCAATGGACATGAACTTGGGCAAACTCCAGGAGATGGTGAGGGACAGGGAGGCCTGTCATGCTGCAGTCCATGGGGTCGCAAAGAATCAGACACGAGTTAACGACTGAACAGCAACAACAGCAGTGGTGTCCGATGGCCTCTGAAGCTGGGTTCATTTTTTCATCCTTTTTCTTTCTGTTTCTCAGACAGAAACAGACTGACTTATCATCAAGTTTCCTTATCTTTTTTTCTATCAGTTCAAATACACTGCTGAGATTGTCTAGTGAATTTTTCACTTCAGACACTTTACTCCTCAACTTCAAAATTTCTGAGTCTTTTAAAATAATTTCTATCTGTTCATTGATATTCTCTATTTGGTGGCACATTGTTCTCTGATTTTCATTTAATTCTTTGTGTTTTCCTTTAGCTTCTTTGAACATTTTATAATACAAGATTATTAACAGACTTTGTCTAGTAAATCCAACATCTGGACTTCCTCAGGAAGAACTTCTCTTGACTCTTTTTTCCTGTGTATGGACCATACTTTCCTGTTTCTTTTCATGTCTCTTATTTTTGTTGTTGTTGAAAACTAAACATTTTGAATAATATGATGTGGCAACTCTGGAAATCAGATGCTCTCCCAGCCCAGGGCTTCCATTATTGCTTGTTGTTGAGGTTGCTGTTAGTATTTATTTAGTGCCTTTTCTGACCTAGTTCTATAGTCTATATTCTTCGTCATGTGCAGCCACTGAGGTCTCTGTTCAGTTAGTTTATTGATTATCTAATGACTGAATGGAGATTTCCTAAATGCTTTCACCCGATAAAATTTCTCCCATCTTTTTCGGAGGGGATCTATGTGTGTATTGGTACATACCTTCAAGGCTCTGGCAGTTTATAACTCTGCCTGAATTCTTCATTCTTGCTTGTTCAGAATCCCAAGATCTGCTAGAAGCAAGAGACTGGGTTTTTTTTCAGTCATTCCTGGGGATACACACAGCCCTGCACAGGTGTGTGTAGCCTTCTAAATCCTCAGGAATTTGTCAGAGCTTTTCAAAGCTCCCTATGGACATCTCATTCACCAGATTTAAGGTTTGGGTCAGGTTCTTGTTTGCCCAGCAGGCATCACCACCTCAGGTAAGTGTGATGGTAAACAATTGCCTATTATTATTTTTGACAAATGCTCTATGGATAAAGGGTCTCACTGAAAAAGCTCTGAGTCAGATCAAATAAAGGCAAGTCCTGCGAATAAGGCTTTTCCAGGGAACTGCTGTACAAGTCAAATCGTGACAATTCTCTGAAGATGGAGGTTTGGGGATCTCCAAATTTCTATTTCCCCATCCAGTGACTACTAGGCTGCTGGCTTTCACAGCTACTGTGGTTCTGATGCTGCTAGTTCTCAAGGCTACTGCAGAGCTGGGGAAAGAGGCATGGGAATAGGACAAGTTAAAATGCTGCAGAGCTCATTGCTCTTGTTGAGATTATATTAATATCATTTTTCTTGAATAAACACTCTGGATTGTTGCAAGTCTTTGATTAACTTCCAGAGTTCTTAAAATGTTAATTTTGAGCATTTTTCCATGTTCTTATTGCTTTTATGGAGGAGCATGTTCAAGGGGGTTCTTGTTCTGCCATTCTTCTGCCATTCTGAGTCTGCTTTTCTCTCATTAAGAGTTTTAACTGGAGGCCTAACATGGTCGGATCTTTATTTTGTTAAAATCTACTGACCTCAGCACCGAGAATTAATTGGAGGGATGGGACAGGTAGCAAGGGGCTGGTTAAGAGAATCTAACTGGGGACGAGTGATGGTTGCCATTCCCAGGCCAGTAGGACAAGTATGGCTGCAGAGAAGTAGATCAGTCCAAGAGACTTGTGTAAAATACTCTTTTCTTTCCCTTGGTCTAATCAGTCAATCAGGAGTTGAAATGAGACTCACACTCTGTCAGACAAGCAGACCCAGAGGGAATCATCCCAGACGCAATGCAATGAAGAGCATTGCTTATCTCTGGGCAGCCCAGAAAGGATTTCTGAGAGAAGAGATTCCAGAAATCCCCAGTGGAGAGTGAAGTAACTCTTGGGAGGAGACGATGAGGGCTGACATGAGGGGCTGGGGGCCTGCGTGTTCCTTGGCCTCTGCTGCAGCAACACGTGGAGGGCTGACCAGAGTTTTGCCATCTGGGATTCTCTTGGAGCACAGATTTTTCTCAAGAGGGCCCCCCTCTCCACTCCCCCAAGCCCCTGCCCCGGGTGCACTGTGCTTCTGAAGACCAGTAGGGGAGTCAGGCAAGAGTGAAGTGGGCTACTTTCTTCTTCATTTCTTTCTCTCCCAGGCAATTCTCCGAATAAGCTTTTGTATGTCCCAGATGTTCCTGCCTTTGTTCAGATTTAATCCTCCCTATTTACTCCCCCCAGTACCTGTTTATTATGTTCCATCTCTCTTTAGGAGCTGGGGCTCAGCAGATCTGCCAAGACTGATCTTATCTGCACTTGGGCAAACACAATCGTGCCATGCCTTGTCATCCAGCTCCTGTATGAAAGGGCCAAAGAAGGAGAGGAATTAAAACCAGCATCGCCAAGAACAGCAAGCCCAAAGAGATTTAAAAATAAACATGAAAACTGCTCCAGGCCCCATTCAGAGGCTCTCACCAAGTCCTTCAGTAGAGACACAATGAAGCCCATTCTCATGGCCCTCTGCAGCTGCAAATCATGTGGCCTTGGCTCTTGATTCCTGCCTTGAAGAAGGGATGGTGGCTCTGGCCAGGCCTGTGAAGACAGTGATGCAGAATGTCTTCCCTGCTCAGATTCAAAATCTGGAAATGTTGCAGCTCTTAGAGATCATAGTTTTCCATCTTTGGTGGGGTCCTGAAGGCCAATGAGAGGGGAGGGTTCAAGGCCTCAGGAAAAGTTAGAACACAGACCTCCGGATTCACCCTCTAGGCCTTTCTCTAACAGCACATGGCATATGGAAGTGTGCAAGTTGAGAATCACCGCAATAGCAGAGGATTTTATTTTATTTTTAATTTATTTATTTTAATTGGAGGCTAATTGCTTCAAAATATGGTAGTGGTTTTTGCCATACATTGATATGAATCAGCCGTGGGTGTATATGTGTTCCCCATCCTGAACCCCCCTCCCACCTCCCTCCCCATCCCATCCCTCAGGGTCATCCCAGTGTGCCAGCCCTGAGCACCCTGAGCGAGGATTTTAAAACTGAAGGAAAAAAAGATATTTTATTTCTTATCATCCTTCATCACACAGATTGACAGAGACCAGCCACCCGATCGTACTGTCTCTAACCCGGATCCCAGGGATAGCCTTGGACCTGGAGCCACCAGGTCTGCCAGCCCTACTTTTTGGCACTGAGGGCAGACAAGGTCTGATTCTTCACCAGGGGCTGGAGCAAAAGCCTTAGAGGCGAGTCACAGTGAAACCATAAGAGCCACTCCCAAACTCTCTACTGGATCCATACTCCTTCTCCCACCCCTGACATCCCCACCTCAGCCTGGGACAGGAGTCAGATGGGGGCTTTGGCGGGC
Source organism: Moschus berezovskii (assembly GCF_049115385.1). Taxonomy (NCBI): domain Eukaryota; kingdom Metazoa; phylum Chordata; class Mammalia; order Artiodactyla; family Moschidae; genus Moschus; species Moschus berezovskii. The sequence continues at coordinate 12,009,291 of NC_142463.1, forward strand.
TTATGGCCAACTCCTTGGCAAGAATTGTGTTAGTTCTCTAACCCATGGCACCCTCGTTCCTGAATCCTCACATCAACTCTCCAAGGTGGGTAGCAATATCTCTGTTGTAGGCAAGACTATGAGAGGTTACACAAGTTGCCCAAGATCACCCAGCTAAGAACCAGAAGTTCCAAATATGAACCCTAGTCTATTGGCTCCAAAGCACAGGAATCCCCAATGCAACAGGGTTGCCACTGACTGGTCCTCTAAAAATTGCCCACCCTACCCACTTGAGATGGAAAAGCCTGTGGCTGCCTGGCCTGGGTGGGGGTAGAGGTGCATGGAGCGCTGCAATGTTCTGCATGCACCCCTCAGTCACCACAAAAGGCTTGTTTTACAAGCAGTGGCTGCGGCAGCAGCTTCAGGCGCCTTTGCCTAGCAGGACGGACATCAATCCTCATTCAAATCAAACTCCTCTGAAACATGCTCCAGTGGAGTGGAATTTTCTGCTAAATAAGGTGTTATTAACCCAGCTCCCGGCTCTTTGGGCCCGGGCTGAGCTCAGCAGCCGCTGCTGCCGCTCCACACTGGTGAATTCACTTAAGTACCGATTAATAGGCATTGCGGCACTGGTCCAGGCAGACCCTGTGACCCGCAGGCACCTCCAGGCTCCTCGGGCCACAGAGCCTGGAAACTCAGTTGCATCTTCTCTGGCTCTTGTTCCAGCCCTGTCGCTGAGTAGAAGTTGGATGCTCTGTGGTCTGAGGATGAGAAAATGGCAGTGGAGGATTAGAAGGGGGAAATTATTATTGGTTTTTTGCAGTTTCTTTGTTCCCAGGCTTTGCAGGACTTCTGGGGATGGGGCAGACAAAGGATGAGCCCCATCAGAAAGGAAGGGGGGTAGCTCTGCTCTCCTCCATGGCTCCCAGCACCATGCAGAGAGGACTGGAAGACTGCACAAGAAGTCACCCAGACTTTAGGTTGAGACTGGACCCCAATATAATGCCATTTCAGCTCTAGCATTGCCAAAAACATGCTTTGATGCCCCCAATCCAATCATTTCAGCCATACACAAGTTCAATTTATGTAATTTTCAGAGTTTAAACTTTTACAGCTGAAAGAATCCTTAGAGAGTTGCTAGTCCAAGCTCATTTTACAGCTGAGGAAGCTCAGGACCAGAAAGGGAAAAGGTCACAGCCAAGGTCACACAGCTAGTAACAGCAAAACCAAGGCTCATACCCAGATCACCCAACTCCCTGTGCATCGCTCTTTCTCCTACTTTCTCCCCGTTCCAAGAATGCAAAGACATCATTGATAACCAGAAAGTGATAACCGTATTTACATGATTTCCCAGTTTACATATTGCAATGGATATCAAACTGCTCTTAAGTGATTTGTTACTAAATAAGATCAGAGAACATAAAAATAGATTTCTGAATTCCTGTAAGTAAGAATATTCCACACTTATTCATCTATCTTTTGAACAAATGCTAGCTAGGTACCTGCTGCATAAATGACATGTTGCTGGGTTCAGGGTCTACAGGGTCAATGTACCAAGTATAGTCCCTAGCCTCACCAAGTTAAGAGTCTATTAGAGGAGATAGAACAATTTCACACACACAAACATACACATAATTGTACATGATGACCATGCAAACAATTGCTATGATGGAGCAGAGGGCCAGCACTGAAACTTGGGGTTGACCTACTTTATGTTTGGAGACTCATAGAAGGCTAATTTGAGGAGGGACATTCAAACTGAGACCTGAAGGATGAGAAAAGGTCAGCCATGCAAGGGGACAAGGAGGAGTGATCCAAGTAGAAGGAATCAAAGTTGAATTTCTTCTAGACAATAAAGTGAAAATATTTTAAAATTAATATGAGCCCATTATTTTACAGACAGGAAAGCTATTCCATTTCCTCACCTAATTGCTCTGCTTCTCGGAGATGGTGCTTTATTGATCAGCCTTTCTGCATTGCTTGTTGCAGTTTTGTATCATTTGCTCAATTTGTAGCTGAAAAGGGCCCTCTGGAAGGTTTGAAGGGTTTGTTCACTTCTCTCCAAAAACCCAAACAATAACTAGCAGAGCTGTTCAGCACACAGACTCTAATAGGAACTCCCAGGCTCCATCACTTCTTAGCTATGTGATCTTGGGCAAGGTACTTCCTCTCTGAGCCTCAGTTTCTTCATTTGTGTAACTGAGGATAGTAAAAACACAATCTCAGAGGGCTGAAATGGTGTGTGTGAAGATCCTAGCACAGTATTTGGCACATTGTAATTGATCCAGAAGTGTTAGCCCCTGTTATCATTGTAAGCCACATTCAAACAAATTAAACTAACTTGTACATGCAAAGGTGTTTGTTAACACTTCTTCCACTTGTTCTTTTCATGCACATTGCAGCAAAAAGCAGTTCCTTTGTGACTGTGACAGGGAGCTTGTGCTTAGAACTATATGGGTCTTGGCAAGGATGAGTAGGGAAGACTTGCAGGGGGAGGTGGAGAGGAGGCTTCAGACCTAAAGTCAGAGGTGGGATCTCTTAAACTGGGCGAGTGTTGCTCAGTGCAGAACCCCAGGGAAGATGTCAGCCCTGTGGGATACTGACACAGGGACATTTACAGAATAAGTAAAAAGAGAAAACCCAAGAAGTGGAAGTCAGAACCAGGTTGGCAAAAGTGACAGTTGCTGACTTAGGCTGCTCAGGACTCAGAGAGCAGGAGCTTTCAGCCACTGGGGAAACTGAACAGGGCCTTATTCTGGACCAGGGAGAGCACTCAGAAGGCCTGGGAATCTCTGCTGGCTGTCAGGTGGCCTCCCTGAGAGTCAGTATCTCTATGCATCAAAGAATTTAGTTAAAACTGTCATTCTCCACCCACCTTGGAGACATTTATATCTGTGCCTGAAGAAACAACCACATATGACAAGCAAACTTAGGGTTCAGCCAGGAGATTCTCAGAGTAATACACTTCACTGGATACGTTTCAATATTCTCTCCCCATAGAATGACTGTGGCTCAGCTGACAAAGAATCCGCCTGCAATGCGGGAGACCTGGGTTCGATCCCTGGGTCGGGAAGATCCCCTGGAGAAGGGAAAGGCTACCCACTCCAGTGTTCTGGCCTGGAGAATTCCATGGACTGTGTAGTCTATCAATTCAGTTCAGTTCAGTTCAGTCGCTCAGTCGTGTCCGACTCTCCGCGACCCCATGAATTACAGCATGCCAGGCCTCCCTGTCCATCACCAACTCCCGGAGTACACTCAAACTCATGTCCACAAAGTCGGTGATGCCATCCAGCCATCTCATTCTCCGTCGTCCCCTTCTCCTCCTGCCCCCTATGGGGTTGCAAAAAGTCAGACACGACTGAACGACTTTCACTTTAACTTTTTCATTTTCAAAATGACCCTTGAACATCCTCTCCCTCCCTGCTGGCTCTCCAGTTTGGTTTATAGCATCTTCTAGCTCATGCCTGGGACTCACCTTAACTGCCTTCCAATATCTTGCCTCTTACATCATGGACCACATTCTGGGCTTACCAAAAGCTTTTATAATGACCTCACCTCTTTCCCAGGCATTAGCAAGATCGAGGATGAAATGCTTCAAGTCCAGCTCATCTAAGCTGCTCTACTAAAGTCAAATGCAAGAAAGATTTTCTGTTTTAGTCAACTAGAAGGATTAGCATTGGTTAGGGGTTCCTTTAGCCAACTCTCTTGGCCTTCCCCTTCACACACTCACCAATCCCTGAGACATCTCCACTAAGCTCTGGAGTTCCTTGTAACACCATTTGAGAATTGCTGCTTTGATCTAATGCCCCCAGTCTATTCTTAGTAAAACGAAGCCTAGAGCCATGGTCTCAGCCTCGTCTCAGCCCAAACTCCATGCTCAATTCTTGCTTGAAATTCAAGCAAGACACAGACAAAGGGGCCAAGTAGGGGGACCTCCATCTCCCTGGGGACTGCCAGTCTTCCTCCTGTCCTTTCCTCCCTCTGCCTCCCCAGATCCCAAACCTACATCTTCTCATGATTCCACCTGTAGACCAGCCAGCACATGAGTGAGTTTTGCACCATAAGCTCCAGATACACCCTCGGCTCCCAGTTGGGGAGAGTCAACAATGAGTCACTGTGCTGGCCAGATCAACTCTACCTCCTTTTCTAACCTGCTCCATGACCTAGGAATCTGACCTTGATGCTGAATTCAAGCAATCAGAGTCACTGCAGGGTAGGCGGAGAGAGAGGTTGAGTCATTTCTTCTCCACTCACTCCTGCTTTGGTGCCATGTCTCTGGCAGTAGCTACACCCTTCTGTGACCAAGAGCTCTCAACAGCTATCACCCTCCCCCACCAGCTCCAACTCTCACTGGACCCCAGTCACCTTGTGTGTATGTTAGTTGCTCAGTCGTGTCCACCTCTTTGAGACCCCATGGACTGTAGCCCACCAGGCTCCTCTGTCCATGGAATTCCCCTGGCAAGAATACTGGAGTGGGTACCCTTTCCCTTCTCCAGGGGATCTTCCTGCCCCAGGGATTGAACCCAAGTCTCCCGCCTTGCAGGCAGGTTCTTTACCTTCGGAGCCAGCAGAGAAGCCTCCTTCTTTGTCTCTCTGACTGTAAGGGTAGTAGACTCTGCTGTGTGCCTCCCTGGGTGGCCCCGTGTTGCTTCCTTCCATTCGGCCCATACCTCGATAAGTGATCCATTCATTAGAATTTCTTCATTCAAATCATGCAGGATGAATACTGTTTCTCAGTGTTGCCCCCAGATGATCCAATCACATTCCCCAGACTCAAGGCCTAATGGCCCAGCCTTGGTGCCACCGAGCCTGCCTATCGAAACTGCCCTCCAGATCCAAGCTCCGCTTCAAGACCTTTAGGCCTGGGATGAAGGTTTCCCTGCCCCACAGCAGACATCGCATCCTCCTCAGGACTGCCCTTTGATACCCTGTTACTTCCCACCTGTCCCTGACCTAGTGAGAGGCCTTGCCCAGTCCTCAGTCCTACCCGCTAGCCTCTCCTCAAAGCTGCATGTTATCCAGGTCAGAACCTCATGTCCTCCTGGCCTCGGCCTCCCTGTGGCCTTGGTTCAGACACGTCCCTGTTGTTCCTTTTCCATACCCTTGGCTGGCCCACCAATGGAGTTTTCAACCAATGCCCCAGGGAGCTGCAAAGAAGGTATCCCCTAGAGTGCTGTCAGAACAGTGGCAGGAAAAGCAGATGATACAGTGTATGGAAACCAAAGGAGGAAAGAGTCTCAAGAAAGGGGTGGTCAGTGCAGAGAGGGTCAATGGAGTAGGAGTTCATATCCAATCACAGTAGACACTGCAGTCGGGTTTGGAACCTGGATTCTCTACTAGATGCATATGACCTTGGACACGTCAGAAGTCCTCTGAGCCCCAGTTCCCACTCATACAAAAGGAACAATGATGGCTCCCACCTCCTAGGCTGGTTCCATCATGTAACCATGTTGTAAAGTCCCTGACACACTCAAACCGTTCAACATATGATAGCTCTTCCTCTGAATATTAATTTACTCAGCAAACTCTTGTGAGCACTCACAAAATGATCCTGCCAATGAGGATGCTAAATCAAGACAAGTTTCAGTCTCAAAGAGGAGATGACATCAATCACGGAATTCCAAGGGAGCAAACGCTGAGTGGCCTAGAAGAGTCCCGTAAAAGGAAAATCCCTGTTGTTGCCAGCCTGTGTGTTAGCAGAGCCCCAGGCACTGAAGCTCACCATGAAGGAGAGACCCTCCAAGCCAGGCCTTGAAGGACATGTGGATGAACAGCCAGAAAGCGGGAACAATCTGGGCAAAGGCCCAGAGGGAGGAACCTGGACTGCCAAGAGAGCGTCTCAGGGCTCCCTGCTGCCCTCTAGTGCCAAGCTCAAAGGGAAGTGGCCCAACTCCGGAAGGTGAATTCATGGCAGCCACAGCTCCCAATCCTGCTCTCCCTGTCACAAGCGCCAGGACACGATCATTAGGTGATTATATTTTTAAGGCCCAAATTGTTTTATTTGTTTCCCTGCCAGCTTTCATAAGGCCATCAGTCATTCTGCACACAGATAACATTTCTTATGTACATTGACAGAATAAATTACATGGTTCTCATCCGGCAAATCAACATTACAGAGGAACATTATCTTTTGCAAAATGCTGCCTGGGCACATCATAAATCCTAACCAGGTTTATTACATCTGTCTTGTCATAGAGTCATTTTATTGAGAAGTGGGGTTTTTTTTCCAGATTAATAATCACATTAATAGACGAGATTCTTTTTAAAGGATTGTTTTCTTGGAGAAACCAAAGGCAGAATTTCACGGCTGCAGAGCCTTGCCTCACTGGTACAGCAAGGCTGTCCTTATGCTGACAACGTCCTCCAGGGCCAGGAATAAGGAACTCTTGACTCACCTGGAGACCCTGTGTTTGTTTTGCTTTGTTTAAGGTTTTCGGGTGGGTTTGGCTTTGTTTTTCGTGTTTATTTATTTTAATTGATTCCTGGCAGCACTGGATCTTCATTGCCGCATCGGGCCTTCTCTAGCTGCAGCAGGTGGGGGTTACTCTCCATTGTGGTGTGCACGCTTCTCATTGCAGCGGCTTCTCTTGTTGCGGAGCACAGGGTCTAGGCATGTGGGCTTCAGTAGTTGCAGCACGCGGGCTCAGTAACTGTGGCACAGGGACTCAGTTCCCCACAGTATGTGGTATCTTCTTGGACCAGGAACCAAACCCAGGTCCCCTGCTTTTGCCGGCAGATTCTTAACCACTGGACCACCAGGCAAGCTCATCACTTGGGAACTTTGAACCAGCTCATGGTTCCTTTCTCTGATCTCACAGCTCTCTTCAAAGGATATCTGCAGAAGCTTCCAAGAGATGTATTGTTACATGTATTGTCAAAGATGTATTGTTATATGAAGCCAATCAAATGAATATTTAATGAGTAACTAGCATGTGTGCAACTGACAAACCAACAGGGGAGAGAAAGCTAACCCACGTGGAACAAGAAGAGAATCATTCAGGGAAGAATCTGGAGAGTCAGGCTTCCTGCCTGCCTGCCTTTCCTCAGTCCCTGAGTGATGTGGCCACCCCGGGATGGGTGACTTGTTGACTCTGGGCTTCTTTCTCCTCTTTTGGATAAGTGAAGGGATTGATATAGATTAGGGGATGGCAAATTACGGCCCATTGGCCAAATCCAGACCATCACCTGTTTAGTAAATGAAGTTGTATTGGAACGCGGCCACACCTATTCATTTATAATATATATTGTCTATGGTTGATTTCATGCTGCAACAGCAGAGCTGAGTAGCTACAACAGAGGCCAAAAAGCATGAAAAGCCTGAAATATTTACTATTTGGCCCTTTATCAGAAAAACACGTGCCAGTCTTTGGCCTAGATAAACTGTATGGATGATTTGAGGGCTGAGTAGTGGGATCCATGGGCTTCCCTGGTAGCTCAACTGGTAAAGAATCTGCCTGCAATACAGGAGACCCCGGTTCAATTCCTGGGTCAGGAAGATCACCTGGAGAAGGGATGGACTACCCACTCCAGTATTCTTGGGCTTCCCTGGTGACTCAGATGGCAATGCAGGAAACCCAGGTTCGGTCCCTGTGTTGGGAAGATCCCTGGCAGAGGGAATGTCAACCCACTCCAGTATTCTTGCCTGGAGAATCCCCATGGACAAAAGAGTCTAGCGGGCTACAGTGCACAGAGTCGCAAAGAGTCAGACACAACTGAAGTGACTTAGCATGCACGTGCTATGTGTCACAGGGCCAGCCCTTGTGTAAGGTGAGAGGATGACCTCCCATCCCTGCCCCAAGTGGGCATCACCTCACTTAAGCCTTAAACCACTCAGAGGTGGGGGCTTCTCTGGCCCCTTCCCAGGCCCAGAGGCAGGGGCCTGCACACAGCCAAGGTTCCCTCTTCTCTCACACATATTGGGCGAGTTCTTTTCACAGTGCCAGGTTCTCACCCGGGCAAAGGGAGAGAGCTGGTGGACATTTTGGCATTTAAAGTGGGATCACTCAACCGGGGGGCAGGAGGCATTGGTGTAGCAGGACATGAGGGGAAAGCAAAACTCAGGGGCAAATTGGAGGCTATTAAAGTGACTGACTGTCACTTTGGGGATCACGTCTCAATCCCCTTCTCTATTCCCATCAGAGGAGACTTTCTGTCCCTATGATGGGTAAAGAGCCCCACACACTCAGCCGCAGTTACGCCTCTGACTCTTGGTCCCTACTCTCCCCTCTATCACTGCTCCTGCCACACTCCTCTAATCCCCCACTCCAGGCCCCCTCAATACACAGCCCCAGAAAACACCCTTCACACAGTCACTTTCATGAAGACTGTCCACAGAGTTGGAAGACTCAGTGCCTCCCGACCTTTGCACTTGCTGTTTCTAACTTAGCCTAGAATACTCTCCCATAACATACCCAAGGGCTGGATTCCTCAGCTTCTTCAGACTTTGCATAAAAGTCATATTCTCAGCACATCCTTCCTGACATTTTATGCAACATTATATCCTCCACACCAAACCCTGCCTCCTCTCCTTCCCTGCCTTGGTTTTCTCTATATCACTTACCTCTACCCGGTTTGTTTACTGTCTACCAATGCTCCCTCTTGGCCCCCACTAGAATATAAGCTCCATGAGGGCAGGATTTTTGTTTATTTATTGCTCTAATACCTAGAATAAAGCCTGGTACTCAGTAAGCGTTCAATATATACTTGTTGGCTAGGAGTTTAATATATCTTAATATTGATCCATAGCTTGCTAGATTTGATTTGGGGGACAAGATATTTTATTTTTCTAATATGTACTCAGTTTCCTCCTCTGTAAAATTAAAGTAAAAACAGTATCCTCTTCATTGGGTGTTATTAGAAATAACTGAAAAACGAAACAGAAGAAATGTAATCTGCTTGATTCAAAATGTAGCACAGAGCCTCATACACAGCAGGCACTAGGAAAATGCATCCCTTCTCTTTCGAGGACAGCCAGTGGAGTCAGACGTACCTGCACCATGAGCCCAAGACTGCATCCATCATGTGCTGGTGTCAGACCACAGGAGAGACTCAGCTTCACTGTTTACTAACAGTGTGACTCACGAAAGGTCCTTGCCCTCTTTGCATCTCAGTTTGCTCATCTGTAAAATGGGCTATAGTAAGATCGACTTCATAAGGTTATTTTAGACATTGAATGAGGTAAAGCATGGGAGTTTGGCGTAAGACCTGGCCCAGATGACCTCAGTAGGTGTTAATGATGAGGGCGGGGGATGATAAGAGTACCCAGGAAGGCTGCCTGGGAAGGTGTTGGCCCAGCCTTTGAATCTTCTGGTCCTTTTCCTCTTGGCAGGCAGTCAGCTCCTGACAGATCAGGCCTGAGCAGGTTAATGTGCAACAGTTTCTCCCCTGTCTCCTTTTTTTAGCACAAAAATCTGTCCCAGCACCTCTCATTATCCACTTCATCAGTCTCAAACCGTTGGCTAATTGAACTTCCCAGCACCCTCCTCCCTCCCTGCCTCTCCAACGAGCTCAATAACACACAGCTGCCTCCTTCTTTGGGGCTCCACTGGGAAGAGGTAAACAAAATACAGCAAGCGATACCCCAATTTTCTTCTCCAGGCTTCTTTTCCCCATTGGCCTCCTGCTCCGCTCTTTCATCCCCACCTGCAAGAAACTGGCCCCAGGAAAGCCTATGGTGGAGGAAAGATAAGGGAAATGGAGTTGCAATAAAACTTCATGGTTTTCTCTGGCTTTTATGTCTGCAGCATTCTAACACCTAACTGGTTGCGATCCTTGAGAAAGGAAAGCACAGGAGCTTGATGTTTAATTCAAGTTCAATCCCAGCTTCCTGCCAGTGGGCACTCTCCAGACTTCAGCACAAAGAGTGGCCCCCAGAAAGAGAGCAGAGTCCTACTGGGTGGAGGAAATAAGAGGTGATGTTTGAAGAAGCTTGGGCAGCTGGAATCTGTAGGGCAGGTTACAGGAGGGTTGGAAGGGGCACAGAACAGTACCAGAATCTGCATAGGGGCTTTATTGAGTCTTTGGTTACAAAGCTGGGTACGTACAGAGTGAGAATTTATGCTGACAGGGAACAGCTCCTGGCATAGTGGGAGCCAAACAGAGATTCTGGAGGTCTCATGGAGCTGGAAGATGACCAGCCAGGGTGGAGAGAGCTTACCAAACACCACAGACATTCGGCAGAGACTGAAGGAAGGCCAGACCTTAAGCACTAGTCTACACTCACTCACTCAAGACCTAAGACCAAGAAATGGCAGAACCAAGCTGATTTACCAGTGCATTAGCTGCCTCCCAGAACAAAACACAACGTTCTTTAAAAGAAGACAACAAAAGTCTAGACTGCAACAATGCAACATCCATAACGTCCAATATACACTTTTTTACTGCAGAAAAACACAAGCCATAACCATGAGAGATTTTACCAGTAGAAACAGTCCTAGAGATGACACAGGTATCATAACCAACAGTAAAGGACTTTAAAACAGCCTTTATAAATAGGCTTAAGGATTTAAAGAAGAGGACCATGTACTGAATAAACCAATGGGAAATAGCAATAGAAAGTGGAAACTATAAAAGGAACCAAATAAAAATAATAAAACTGAAAAATGCACCATCTGGAAATAAAAATTAGCTTGAATTAAACAACAGTTTGGAAAAAGTTTTTTAAAGATCAGTGAATTTGAAAACACAGTACTTGACATGAAAACTGAAGTACACAGAAAAAAAATGGAAAACTGGAAGTAGAACAATAACAAAAAGTGTCACATAGATGAAATTGAAGCCCAAGAAAGAAGAGAGACTGGAGTTAAAAAAAAAATTGTTTTAATAATTGCTGTCAAGAATGAAAAGACAAGCCACATACTGGGAGAAAACAATACAAAAGATATATCTGATAAAAAATACCAAAAACTCTTAAAACTCAACAATAAGAAAACAAACAAAAATAAATTTAAATGTGCAAAATATCTGAACAGAATTATCACCAAAGATGACATGCAGATGGTAAATAAGCATATGAAGAGATGTTGAACTTTATATATCATTCAGTTCAGTTCAGTCGCTCAGTCGTGTCCAACTCTTTGCGACCCCATGAATCACAGCACGCCAGGCCTCCCTGTCTATCACCAACTCCTGGAATTCACTCAAACTCACGTCCATTGAGTCGGTGATGCCATCCAGCCATCTCATTCTCTGTCGTCCCCTTCTCTTCTTGTCCCCAACCTTTCCCAGCATCAGAGTCTTTTCCAGTGAGTCAACTCTTCGCATGAGGTGGCCAAAGTATTGGAGTTTCAGCTTTAGCATCATTCAGTTCAGTTCAGTTCAGTCGCTCAGTCGTGTCCAACTCTCCATGACCCCATGAATCACAGCACGCCAGGCCTTCCTGTCCATCACCAACTCCCGGAGTTCACTCAAACTCATGTCCACAGAGTCGGTGATGCCATCCAGCCATCTCATTCTCTGTCGTCCCCTTCTCTTCTTGTCCCCAACCTTTCCCAGCATCAGAGTCTTTTCCAGTGAGTCAGCTCGTCGCATGAGGTGGCCAAAGTACTGCAGTTTCAGCTTTAGCATCAGTCCTTCCAATGAACACCCAGGACTGATCTCCTTTAGAATGGACTGGTTGGATCTCCTTGCAGTACAAGGGACTCTCAAGAGTCTTCTCCAACACCACAGTTCAAAAGCATCAATTCTTCGGCGATCAGCTTACTTCACAGTCCAACTCTCACATCCATACATGACCACGGGAAAAACCATAGCCTTGACTAGACGGACCTTGGTTGGCAAAGTAACGTCTCTGCTTTTTAATATACTATCAAGGTTGGTCATAACTTTCCTTCCAAGGAGTAAGCGTCTTTTAATTTCATGTCTGTAATCAGCATCTGCAGTGATTTTGGAGCCCAAAAAAATAAAGTCTGACACTGTTTCCACTGCTTTTCCATCTATTTCCCATGAAATGATGGGACCAGATGCCATGATCTTTGTTTTCTGAATGTTGAGCTTCAAGCCAACCTTTTCACTCTCCTCTTTCACTTTCATCAAGAGGCTTTTGAGTTCCTCTTCACTTTCTGCCATAAGGGTAGTGTCATCTGCATATCTGAGGTTATTGATATTTCTCCCAGCAATCTTGATTCCAGCTTGTGCTTCTTCCAGCCCAGCGTTCCTCATGATGTACTCTGCATATAAGTTAAATAAGCAAATTAAAACAACAGTGATATATCACTATATACCTATAGAGAATGGCCAAATCCAAAACACTGACAATACCAAATACTGGTAAGTCTGTGAAGCAACATGAACTCTTATTCATTGTTGGTAAAAATGCAAAATGGTAAGATATTTTAGAAGACTGTTTGGCAGTCACTTTCAAAGCTAAAGATAGCTGTACCATATGACCCAGCTATCACATTTCTTGGTATTTACTCAAATGAGTTGAAAACTTGTATTTACCCCCCCAAAAAACTTGTAGAGGAATGTGTATATTGACTTTATTAATAATTGCCCAAGTTAGAAGGCAAACAAAATGTCCTTCAATTAGTGAATGAATAAACATACCATGATACACCCAAACAATAAAATATTCAGTAATTCAAATAACAAGTTAGCAAGCAGTGAAAAGACATGTAAGAACCTTTAAAAACATATTACTAAGTGAAAGAAGGCAATCTCCTTTCCCTGGTAAAAGAAGGCAAAGCCTATGTATTATTTCTAGTATATGACATTTTGGAGAAGGCAAAACTATGGAGACAGTAAAAAGGTTAGTGGATTCCAGGAATTAGTGGGAGGGAAGGAGTACAGAGGATTTTTAAAGCAGTGAAACTACTCTATTTAATACTCTAATGGTGAAAATATATCATACCCATTTGTCAAAACTGCAATGCAGGTGACCCAGTTTTGATCCCTGGGTTGGGAAGATTCCCCTGAGAAGGGAATAGCAACCCACTCCAGTATTCTTGCCTGGAGAATTCCATGGACAGAGGAGCCTGTTGGGCGACAGTCCATGGGGTCACAAAGAGCTGAACCCGACTAAGTGACTGACACTTTCACTGAGAATATATAACACTAAACAGTGAAATGCAATGTAAACCATGGACTTTGACTGATAAAATTGTGTCAGTGATCATCATTTTAAAAAGTTTCTTTATTGAAATATAGTTGATTTACAATGTTGTGCTACTTTCTGCTGTACAGCAAAGTAAATCAGTTATCTACATACATATATCCAACCTTTTTAAGATTCCTTTCCATATAGGTCATTACAGAGTACTGTGTTATACAGTAGGTCCTTATTAGTCATGCATTTTATATATAGTTGTGTGCATATGTCATTCCCAATTTATCCCTCCCCCATTTCTCCCCTGGTAACCACATGATGGTTTTTTCCATCTGTAACTCTATTTCAGGTTTGTAAATAGGTTCATTTGTACCATTTATTTTAGATTTCACATATAAGAAATACAAAACGATATTTGTCTGACTTCACTCCATTTGAGAATCTCTTGGTTTATCCATATTGCTGCAGATGGCATTATTCCATTCTATTTTATGGCTGAGTAATGTTCCTTTGTAATATGTTATATGTTAATGTTCCTTTGTATATATGTGCCACATCTTCTTTATCCACTAATCTGCCAATGGACATTTAGGTTGCTTCCATGTCCTGGCTATTGTAAACAGTGCTGCAATGAACATTGGGGTGTGTGCATCTTTTGGTTCAAAATTGGGAAAGGAGCACGACAAGGGTGACATATTGTCACCCTGCTTATTTAACTTATATGCAGAGTACATCACACAAAATACCAGGCCAGCTTAATCACAAGTTGGAATCAAGATTGCCGGGAGAAATATCAACAACCTCAGATATGCAAATGATATCACTCTAATGGCAGAAAGTGAAGAGGAACTAAAGAGCTTCTTGATAAGGGTGAAAGTGGAGAGTGAAAAAAGTTGGCTTGAAACTCAACACACACACAAGAAAACTAAGATCATGGCATCTGGTTCCATCACTTCATGGCAAATAGGACGGGAAAAAGTGGAAGCAGTGACAGATTTTCTTGGGCTCCAAAATCATGGCAGATGATGACTGAAGCCAAGAAATTAAAAGATGCTTGCTCCTTGAAAGGAAAGCTATGACAAACCTAGACAGCATATTAAAAAGCAGAGATATCAATTTGCCGACAAAGATCCGTATAGTCAAAGCTATGGTTTTTCCAGTAGTCATGTATGGATGTGACAGCTGGACCATAAAGAAGGCTGAGTGCCAAAGAATTGATGCTTTTGAACTGTGGTGCTGGAGAAGACTCTGGAGAGTTCCTTGGACTGCAAGGAGATCCAACCAGTCCATCCTAAAGGAAATCAGTCTTGAATATTCATCGGAAGGACTGCTGCTGAAGCTGAAGCTCCAATAATTCAGCCACCTGATATGAAGAACTGACTCATTGGAAAAGATCTTGATGCTGGGAAAAATTGAAGGCAAAAGGAGAAGGGAGTGGCAGAGGAAGAGATGGTTGGATAGCATCACTGATTCAATGGACATTAATTTGAGAAACTCCAAGAGACAGTGGAAGACAGAAGAGCCTGGAATGCTATAGTCCATGGGGTCACAAAAAGTCAGTTGCGACTTAGCAACTGAACAACAAATAAACAAATATAGCGATCTTCTTAAAGTATTATTTTCTCTGAGTATATGCCCAGGAATGGACTTGCTGGATCATATAATAGCTCTATTTTTAGTTTTTTTAAGGAACCTCTGTACTGTTCCTCATAGTGGCTTGACCAGTTTTCATTCCCACCAACAGCGTGTGGGGGGAGGTTACCTTTTCTCCACATCCTCTCCAGCATTTATTGTTTGTATATTTTTTTGATGGTAGCCATTCTGACCAGTGTGAGGTGATTCCTCATTGTAGTTTCAACTTGTATTTCTCTAATAATTAGTGATGCTGAGCATCTTTTCATGTGTTTTGGCCATCAGTGTGTCTTCTCTGGAAAAATGTCTATTGAGGATTTCAGCCCATATTTTGATTGGATTGTTTGCTTTTTGGTTATTGAGCTACATGAGCTGTTTGTATATTTTGGAGATTAATCTCATGTCAGTTGCTCTGTTTGCAAATATTTTCTCCCATTCTGTGGGGTTTTTTTTTTTTTCATTTTATTTATGATTTCCTTTGCTGTGAAAAAACTCTTGAGTTTAATTAGGTCCCATTTGTTTATTTTTGTTTTTGTTTTCATTACGCTAGGAGGTGGGTCAAAAAAGATCTTGCTGCGATTTATGTCAGAGAGTGTTAGTGTTGGTCATTAATTATAATAAACCACACTGATGCAGAATGCTGATGGCAGAGGCGACTGTGTGTGTATGATGGAAAGGGATGTGGAAAATTCTGTACTTTCTGCTGAAGTTTGCTGTGAACCTAAAATTGCTCTAAAAAGTATAGTAATTTTTGAAAACAGTGAAAATGTTTCAAACGTCATGAATATGTTGCCCACAAATCCAAGAAGTTCAACAAACTCCAAGCAATATAAACACACACCAATAAGAACACCAAGGCACAAGACAAAATTTCTGAAAAACAAAGAGAAAAAGAAAAGCAGCTCCCTTCTCACAAAGAGTGCCTACAGATAGGAGAATGAAGGTAAAAATATAAGACTTATCACCACTAGATTTACCACTAGACACAATACAAGCTGGAAGGCTAGGAGAACTTAAAGTGCTAGAAGAAAAATAATCCATCACCCTAAATGTCTGTATTCAGAAGAAAAATTTTCAAGAATTAAGACGAAATAGAGACATTTTTAAATAAGCCAAAGCTGGGAGAATTCATCACTAGCAGATCTGCACTATAAGAAATGCTAAAGGAAGTTCTTTAGACTAAAGAGAAATAGCACCAGATAAAAACTAAGATCCCCATCAAAGAATAAAGTAAACCAGAAATAGAAATAAGCAAGAGTCAGTGTTAAAAACTTTTCTCAATTCTTAATCTCTTTAAAAGAAAAATGACTATTTAGACCAAAAACTAATAATACTATATTGTGGGAGTTAACATATGTAAAATAAAAATAAATGTCAAAAATAGATCAAAAGAAAGAGGGAATTAAAATCTACTGTTGTAAGATTCTTACATTCTTATACTGCAATTCCTAGAACAATCCTTTAATAAGAGATGTAGATTTTTAAAAAGACTAGTAGATGAGGTAAAAATAGGATACTAAAAATTCTCAAGAACCCAAAGGAAGCTGAAAAGGAAGAAAGATAATTTTAAAAACACATAGTGGAAAAACAGATATCAAATAGCAAAATGGTACTTGCAATCCAACCAAATCAATAATTATACTAAATGTAAATGAACTAAACACTTCAATTAAAAGAAATTGTCTGACAATAAAAAAGCAAGACCCACTTATATCCTTTTATAAAAAGACACACACTTTAAGTATAAGAACACAAAAAGATTGAGATTGATATATACGCACAACTATATAAATAAAATTGATATAAATATAGTTTAGTTTTATATATACAGAGTGAGTTTAATTAACTATATATAGAACTTTTGTTCTATTTTTGACGTTTATTTTTATTTTTATATATGTTAGCTATATGTGTATATATAAAACTAAAAAGGACCTACTGTAGGGCACAGGGAACTGCCAAGTTCTGTGTAATGACCTACATGGGAAAAGAATCTAAAAAACAGTGGATATATGTATATGCATAACGAATCCACTTTGCTTTACAGCAAGCAGAAAGTAACACTTTATAACTCAACAATACACAGTTCAGTTCAGTTCATTTCAGTTCAGTCGCTCAGTCGTGTCTGACTCTCCGCGACCCCAAGAATCACAGCACACCAGGCCTTCCTGTCCATCACCAACTCCCGGAATTCACACAAATTCATGTCCACAGAGTCGGTGATGCCATCCAGCCATCTCATTCTCCATCGTCCCCTTCTCCTCCCGCCCCCAACCTTTCCCAGCATCAGAGTCTTTTCCAGTGAGTCAGCTCGTCGCATGAGGTGGCCAAAGTATTGCAGTTTCAGCCTTAGCATCAGTCCTTCCAATGAACACCCAGGATTGATCTCCCTTAGAATGGACTGGTTGGATCTCCATGCGGTACAAGGGACTCTCAAGAGTCTTCTCCAACACCACAGTTCAAAAGCATCAATTCTTCGGCGATCAGCTTACTTCACAGTCCAACTCTCACATCCATACATGACCACGGGAAAAACCAAAGCCTTGACTAGATGGACCTTGGTTGGCAAAGTAATGTCTCTGCTTTTTAATATATTATCAAGGTTGGTCATAACTTTCCTTCCAAGGAGTAAGCGACTTTTAATTTCGTGGCTGCAATCAGCATCTGCAGTGATTTTGGAGCCCAAAAAAATAAAGTCTGACACTGTTTCCACTGCTTTTCCATCTATTTCCCATGAAGTGATGGGACCAGATGCCATGATCTTTGTTTTCTGAATGTTGAGCTTCAAACCAACCTTTTCACTCTCCTCTTTCACTTTCATCAAGAGGCTTTTGAGTTCCTCTTCACTTTCTGCCATAAGGGTAGTGTCATCTGCATATCTGAGGTTATTGATATTTCTCCCAGCAATCTTGATTCCAGCTTGTGCTTCTTCCAGCCCAGCGTTCCTCATGATGTACTCTGCATATAAGTTAAATAAGCAAGGTGACAATATACGGCCTTGATGCACTTCTTTTCCTATTTGGAACCAGTCTGTTGTTCCATGTCCAGTTCTGACTGTTGCTTCCTGACCTGCATACAGGTTTCTCAAGAGGCAGGTCAGGTGGTCTGAGATTCCCATCTCTTTCAGAATGTTCCACAGTTTATTGTGATCCACACAGTCAAAGGCTTTGGCATAGTCAATGAAGCAGAAATAGATGCTCTTCTGGAACTCTCTTGCTTTCTCCATGATCCAGCGGATGTTGGCAATTTGATCTCTGGTGCCTCTGCCTTTTCTAAAACCTGCTTGAACATCTGGGAGTTCATGGTTCACATATTGCTGAAGCCTGGCTTGGAGAATTTTGAGCATGACTTTACTAGCGTGTGAGATGAGTGCAATTGTGTGGTAGTTTGAGCATTCTTTGGCAATCCCTTTCTTTGGGATTGGAATGAAGACTGACCTTTTCCAGTCCTGTGGCCACTGCTGAGTTTTCCAAATTTGCTGGCATATTGAGTGCAGCACTTACACAGCATCATCTTTCAAGATTTGAAATAGCTCAACTAGAATTCCATCACCACCACTAGCTTTGTTCGTAGTGATGCTTTCTAAGGCCCACTTGACTTCACATTCCAAGATGTCTGGCTCTAGGTCAGTGATCATGTTATCGTTACTATCTTGGTCGTGAAGATCTTTTTTGTACAGTTCTTCTGTGTATTCTTGCCACCTCTTCTTAATATCTTCTGCTTCTGTTAGGTCCATACCATTTCTGTCCTTTTTAGAGCCCATCTTTGCATGAAATCTTCCCTTGGAATCTCTAATTTTCTTGAAGAGATCTCTTGTTTTTCCTATTCTGTTGTTTTCCTCTATTTCTTTGCATTGATCGCTGAAGAAGACTTTCCTATCTCTCCTTGCTATTCTTTGGAACTCTGCATTCAGATGCTTATATCTTTCCTTTTCTCCTTTGCTTTTCGCTTCTCTTCTTTTCATAGCTATTTGTAAGGCCTCCTCAGACAGCCATTTTGCTTTTTTGCATTTCTTTTCCATGGGGATGGTCTTGGTCCCTGTCTACTGCACAATGTCATGAACCTCCGTCCAGAGTTCATCAGGCACTCTATCTATCAGATCTAGTCCCTTAAATCTATTTCTCACTTCCACTGTATAATCATAAGGGATTTGATTTAGGTCATATCTGAATGGTCTAGTGGTTTTCCCTACTTTCTTCAATTTAAGTCTGAATCTGGCAATAAGGAGTTCATGATCTGAGCCACAGTCAGATCCTGGTCTTGTTTTTGCTGACTGTATACAGCTTCTCCATCTTTGGCTGCAAAGAATATAATCAATCTGATTTCAGTGTTGACCATCTGGTGATGTCCCATGTGTAGAGTCTTCTCTTGTGTTGTTGGAAGAGGGTGTTTGCTATGACCAGTGCGTTCTCTTGACAAAACTCTATTAGCCTTTGCCCTGCTTCATCCGTGCTCCAAGGCCAAATTTGCCTGTTACTCCAGGTGTTTCTTGACTTCCTACTTTTGGCATTCCAGTCCCCTATAATGAAAAGGATATCTTTTTTGGGTGTTAGTTCTAAAAGGTCTTGTAGGTCTTCATAGAACCGTTCAACTCCAGCTTCTTCAGCGTTACTGGTTGGGGCATAGGCCTGGATTACTGTAATATTGAATGGTTTGCCTTGGAAATGAACAGAAATCATTCTGTCGTTTTTAAGATTTCATCCAAGTACTGCATTTCAGACTCTTTTGTTGACCATGATGGCTACTCCATTTCTTCTAAGGGATTCCTGCCCACAGTAGTAGATATAACACACACACACACAGACAAATTTTTTTTAAGATCTGGGACAAGTAATGACTGTAGATTATATTAAAATATTGTATTAATATTAAATACAATATTAATGTTAAATATTCTAATTGCTAACCCTTTTGGAGTGTCGTAAGAGGATATTCTTGTTCTTATGTAATGCATACTGAAACATCAAAGGGATGAAGAGTGTATGTAATCTACTCTCAAATAGTTCCCCAAATGGATATAGCTAGAGAGGGGTAGGCAGATTCTGCAAAATATTAAACTTTGATGAATCTGGGAAAAGTTTTAAAATAAAGTGAATAAAAACACAGAGAAGTTAAAAGTGAAAGATGCACTAATTAAAAGAAACAGCATATTAATATCAGATGAAGTAGATTCAAGACAAGGAATACAGCTAGAGGAAAGGAGGGAATTTTCATACGAGGAGAGTCAAATAATCAAGAAGACAGAACAGTCCCAAATGTGTATGCGTCTAATAACAGAGCTTGTAAAACACGTGAAGCAAAAACAGACAAAACTGAAGACCTGTGTATTTCACTGTATGTAAATTACATCTCCATTAAAAACTTTTAGGAATTTTTTTTAAGGATAGAATCTCTGACACAGAAATAGGTCTGGGGCTCAAGGTTGAGAACTAACCTGGAGTCAGGGTCCCAGAGGATTGCCCCAGAGCTGTCAAATCCTTCCTGCCTACAGCCAGGGAGGTGCCCTGGCAGCTGGCTCAACACAGAGCCAATGGTCACAGAGGAAGGCAAGAAGTCGTAACTGTGAGGGAAGAAATGGACAAGGGCAGAGAGCTGGTCAGAGCTTCACAGCTGCCACTAGGCAGAACACGGCCTCCTATCTCAGCCCTTTTATTTTCCTCATAACCCTCACTACAACTTGTAAGCATTGCATTTATCCACGTGTTCCCTCAGCTGGGGTCTGTCTCTCCCATCAACTGTAAATCCCATCAAGGCAGCAACCATATCTGCTTTTTCCACCATCTTATCCTATGCCCTGGGCACAGTGGCTGACATATAGGAATGTTCTTGACAGTTACTGGATAGGTGAAGAAGAAATGAAGAAATAAAAGGAAGGAGAGAGGGAGACAGGGAAAGAAGTGAGAGAGAGAAACAGGAAATAACTCTGTCCTGTTCCCCCTAGAAGGGCTAAGGCAGGGTCGTAAAGAAGGTGAAATCAACATACAAACCCTCAGGTCTCTTTTTCCACCCCAAAGTTCCCCAGGAACCCCTGACTAGGCTGTCCTGCTCCTGTTCTTGTCCTGACCCCCCGAACCCCTGATCTCAGGAAGACTCTGAGAATCAAGGGTCTCAGTCAAGATCCTCTGTGGCTCCTCCTCACAGAATGTCCTCTCTGATTTCAGCATCTCCTGCATTAAATCAGACCTATGTCTGCCAGAGCACAGTCTCAGCTCCCCGCGGAAAGAATCGACAGTCTCTAATTTGCTGCCCTCCCCAACCCGTCTCCACAATAGGCCATTTCCCAGACAATAGTCATCATCACCGCCTTTGTGCAGGCCCAGTCATCCTGAAATTGAGTCTCCAATCTCCTCAAAGACGTGCACAGGAAATGGAAAATCCATGCCACTCCCCGCGGGCACACCAGCAATTGACTCCAAAGCACACAGGGTACCTGCTCCCTGGCATGCAGAGGGGGAAGACCGATGACCTGAGACTGCCTGGGCAGGGGGAGATCTAACTCCCATGGTCACTCCTCCAGGGTAGGATCAGCAGCTTCCTGGGGGCTAAGGGCCCCCATAATCCCCCATTAGTATGACCACTCATAGTAGGGCCTGATCAGCTATGGTCAACCCTGGAAAACCTGGGGACCCCAGAGTTCCACAGTCCTGTTTATCAGAAGGTCCCCCTGCCTCCTGGCAGATGAAAGGATTTGAGGAACTAGCAATTCTGAGAGGAAGGTGGATTATGGATGCTCCCACCCCTAGGAAAAAGCCTTTGAAGGCACAAAGCCATCCAGGGGTAGAATTCCCTCATTTCCTTTCCTCAAAACCTGAAGACGCTTCTGACTCATGCTTAAAAGACTCTGACTACTGGTCCACAGCTGCGTTAAACACAATCCTAAGTATTCTGAAACAGTCAGGAACATATTATCATGAACTGGGTATCAGACAACACAAAGGATTTTTGTTGTTGTTGTTAACTTTGTTAGGTGAGGCAGTGCCTTGTTGTTATGTAACAAGGCAGCCATTTTCTTTAGAAATGTATCCTGCAGGATCATAATGACATGATATTTAAGATATGCTTTAGAATATTTTACTACAGAAAAACCACAGGAGGAAAATTATCATAGGACAGAATCCAGGTTCAGCAAGATGAGATGCTACGATTGATTAATGATGTCTGCCCTAGGCAGGGGAGATGCAGCAAGGAGGGAGTGCAAGGAGGATAAGATGCCAGCTACATATTTGCCATCCTGACTGGCCTCTTGCCTGTCAGACAAATGTCTACTTTGCCTTTAGGCCTGCTTCAAAGAAAACTTTAGTTACATATTGATTAACTGGGAGTTAATACGTTCTTAAACAATTCAGTTGCATTTATTTATTCTGTTTCTGCTCTAGGACAAGCCGAAAATGAGAACCAACAGGTCCTTGGCCTAACAATTGCTATTATTAATTGAATTTTATATGAAAATACTTTAGTACTTTATATGAAAGTATTTTAGAAAAAGCTAAATGATTTCCCCTTTCTTACTTCCCAACAGGAAGTGATATTAATAACAGTAATTTATTGGAGGCACTCCATTGTGCCAGGCAATAAGCCAAGTGCTACACACACATCACCTCATTAATCATTGTAACGACCCAATGGGCTAGGACTGTGTTATCCCCACATTTCAGGTCCAAGTTGGAATTATTCACACAAGGTCATACAGAGGATAAACAGTTGAGTCTCTGATGCCAAAGGGAGGGCTGGAACGTTACAGGTTCCCACCTCCCACCCAATGTCTGGACTAGGCTCTTGTAAAGTTTTTAGCCACAAGGCCGCTCAGAATTCGTGGATTAGAAGACCAGGGAGAAAAGAGGACAGCTGCTGAGAGCCAACAATCTGGGGAAAATTTCAGCGAAACAAGAAAAGGAAAGAAGAAACACCATCTGTGAGGGGCTTCCCCACCCCTTCAGTGGAACACTCTCCTCCTGGTGTTCAGAGCAGTTGCTCAGAAACCACCAGGGAGGGGCGCCCTGTTGTGAGGGTTCCAGATGGCTGGGGCTACTTCCCTGAAAACTCAGCCCAGTGTGGGGCCAGCATTCTGTGTATTAGCAAAACGATGGCTGAAAACTGGGGGATTCGATCAATGAAATCGAGAAGGCAAACTTGGGGCTCCATTAGCATAAGTCTAATTGAGTGTGAGCCTTAGTTTGGGGTTTTTTTAATTTTACAATGGCAATTTGAATGAAAACTTTTGTGGGAGTTTGGTTTTGTTTCTGTAGGCTCTGAATATTTACTAGTGACTAAATATCTTACCTGATGTCCTGTGGGAAAGGTGTGCCATCCACACAAAATGCAAAATTCCAATGTGGGCCTTAAACATCTGGCTCATGCAAAGAATCTGATAGTCTAACTGAGAAGATATTTATTTAGAAAGAAGGATATGTTGGTTGCTTTTCTATAATTCTCTGTGATTTTCTGCTTCTGTTTCCCCCCCCGCCCGCCCTTCTTTAAAAAGGACTCCAAGGTTTTCCCAAGAGTCAGTGAGAATTGCTGGTAATAATTGCGGGGGGTGGGGGGCCAGTAAGTGAATGTAAAATGAATGAGTTCAGGCTTAAGCAGGTCAGGGATTGCAGCTGAAATATTGGAAACGAGGCTTAAGCTCAAGGGAATTGTCCGTTTGAACTGGCTCAGTGAGTGTGTCCAATTGCGGTGTTGGGTACAGTACAGCTAACCTGCTGCATTTAAATGCTGTAGATACTTGCAGTTGTGTGGATTGTGGTTTTTGTTATCCTTCACTGGCTATATGGTTCCCCGTTAAGAATTTGGGAAAATACTGAACTAGAGAAACAAATGGCTCAGACACTAGAGTTAGTCCCAGAACTATACTCAAGGTCTTAAAAATAAGTCCTCTATACTCCCAAGTTCTACAGACTTCCAAAAATCAAACTTCTCACTTAAAATCTTGGAAATGATAGTCTGAGTCCCTAAATGGCGTAACTGAAGGA